>NW_027431388.1:0-5018 GCF_044706935.1 Curcuma longa | reverse complement strand
AGGACTTCTCCTTCTTTTCCTTCTTCTTCTTCTTTTCTGCAACCAAAACTATACCTTTCTCTTTGGAAGACCCATTAGCTTGTTCATGTAGTTCAAATTCACAAAATAGTTCATCTAGTTTAATGACTAAAAGATCCCTAGATACTTTATAAGCATCTACCATTGATGTCCATAAAGTAGTTCGGGGAAATGCTTGAAGTACATACCTCACTAAATCGCGGTTGTCGATTTTCTCACCTATGACGTGGAGCCCATTCACAATTTCCTTGAATCGTCCATGCATTTGGCTCACATTTTTGTTAAGCTTCATGGCGAAGGATTGTAGTTGACCCACCAAGAGATCTCTCTTGGCTCGCTTTGATTCGCTTGAACCCTCGTTGAGTTCAATGAGTTTCTCCCACAATTCCTTGGCCGAGTTGAATGGACCGACCTTGCTCAATTGTTCTTTGAAAAGTCCACATTGCAGAGTAGTTGTGGCTTTCGCATTTGCTTGTGCTTTCTTACATATCTCCTTCGACCAATCTTTGATAGGTAGAGGAGCTCCGGTTGTATCCTTGGGCTTTTCGAAGCCAACTACAATACTAAACCAATTTTCAATGTCATTCATTAGATAATATTCCATTCTACCTTTCCAGTATGTGAAATCATTGCCGTCGAAGTAGGGTGGTCGTGCGGTGCTGTATCCCTCTTGAAACGCCATTAAATTCTTTCGGTTGAATGTTACTTCGCGCGAAAGGGACCAGCTCTGATACCACTTGTTGGGACCGAGGCGTTTGCTAGAGGGGGGGTGAATAGCGATTTCTCGATCTTTCTCTGCAAGATAGTTAGCGGAAGCAAAATACAATACACAAAAGAAAGAACAATCGCTAACCCGTTCGATTTACTTGGTATCCACCTCAACGAGGTGACTAATCCAAGGATCCACACACCGCGAGCACCTTTCCACTATGAAACTTCTCCTTTTCAAAGAGCACTTTGAAGGCGGAGAAACCTTTACAAATCAATCTCTTCCTTTCACAAGATTGGTAGTAAAGTTTAGAGGAAGAGGAATAGAAAGACAAGTATTGGAGTTCGTGCAAGAATGAAAGAATATGAATCGCTACTTCTCCAATCGTCAAACTGCGTTTTTATAGAATTCTGTGCATCAGTCGACTGCTCCAAGGGCCAGTCGACTGATGGGCTTCAACGACTCTTTAATACGCATTTAATTCACCAGTTGTCACCCAACGGTAGTCTATCAGTCGACTGCTCCACCAGTCGACTGCTCACTCGACTGATCTTTCTGTTTGCTTCGGTGTGCTTCTGATCAATCTCCAGTCGACTGAAACTACAATCCAGTCGACTGAAACTCTGATCAGTCGACTGAATCACAATTCAGTTGACTGACCAAGCTGAAACTCCCCTTTCAGCTTCTTCTTCAATTCTTAGCCTTGACGCAAGCCTTCAAACGCCTTCCACAAGCCTCGTGCCCTTCCTTGCACTAGCTTGAGATGTTTCCCTCAACTTCGTCGTGCTAAGTCTTCCTTTGCCAAGAGGCCGCACCTCCGGGACTTCACCATTTGCCAAGAGGCCGCGCCTCTGGGACTTCACCTTTGCCAAGAGGTCGTGCCTCCGGGACTTCACCTTTGCCAAGAGGCCGCGCCTCCGGGACTTCACCATTTGCCAAGTCTTCCAACCTGGACTTTCCTGTGAACTCAATTCACACACGTTAGATCACCAACATTGCCTAACTTAAACTGATTTAGCCAAACATTAAAATCCAAATCACTTGGGGTAAAATTGCCCCAATAAAATTGCCCCAACCCCAGGATTTGTGTTGCGGTTCGGTCCTCCTGACCAATCCAGACTTCTGCTGTGACTCGATCCTCCAGATCAGCCTAGGCTTCTGCTGCGACTCAGTCCTCCTGACTAGCCCAGACTTCTTGCTGCGGCTCGGTCCTCCTGACCAGCCCAGACTTCACCTGGTGCTTCGACTATATCAAGACTTCCGCCTGATCCTCTAAACCAGGACTTTCCCTTTGCCTAGCCTACAACTAGGACTTCTCTCTTGCCTAGCTTCACTTACCAGGACTTCCCTTGCCCGATCGTCCAGATCAGGACTTCCACTGCCTAGTCTAACGGACTAGGACTTCTCGCTAGTCATCTGATTAGACTTCACTCACTTTCACACATCCAAATATCAAGTCCTGTTTGGATCAACCCCTTGGTCAAACTGACCAGACATAGATGTATTGTCAAACATCAAAACTCTAGGCAAGATCTTAGTGCATCTTGCACCAACAGTTTCTTCTCCGGTATCTGTAACAGCTGGATGGCCGAAAATCATCACACGACCATCAATAACCAACAGCGACTGGACAGCAAGATCCAACAGTCAAAAATAATTTCGACGTTGGATCTTCACTGGTGGCCAGCGACAACCCTTCACAAGAGTGCTCGCGGTGCTGTTTGGTGACAGGTCTTCTTCTCCAACTTCTGAACACGATGAACACTTCATCGGTTTCTCTTCTCTGATAGCTATAGTCCATGGGAACAGCTTGTCGACGTCCAACATCCACTGGTACTTCCTTCTCCCCGGCGGTCAGCAACATGAACTAAGCTACAAAAGGTCGAGAAAAGACAGCATGGGAGAGGAAGAACAGAGGCCGCGGGCGCACGTGCTCTAGAGAAGTTGCAATCAGGGAAGAAGAGTCGGTGGCTCTCGCAATCACGCCGTCGGCCAGGAGCAGAAAATCATGGATCTCTCTGTTGGTGTCCCCCTTCCACTAGCGTAGTTGAAACTGAGCGAAATAGAGGATTCACAGGCTCAAACGATCGAATGGAGACTCCATCGTTGGCGAAAAACCCATCTCACACGATCAGAACCCTTCTCACCAACCATGCAGTGTTGGGCGGAGAAGCGGCACCGGCAGGGATGCTGTCCTTAGGCGAAAAAGGAGCAGCGGGTGGCTCCCATCTCCTCGTGCCAAAGCAGGAGACTACCGCTCGATGATGGAGCGACACCATGCCGAAGGGATCACAACGGTGGTGGTTAGGGTTTTGAGCCTCCTCATTTCCGATGATGAGGTTGGCAGCTCCAGAAGCACCCGCGCACAGATGGGAAGCCCGATTTGGCGCTGTGCGATTCGAGGAGGCGATGAACAGGGGTCGCACTTCTATTTTATCACGCGATTAGGGTATTTTGAGAAGCTACAGTATCTTTAAATTAGGATTTGGGCTAAATTAGATTTTTTTTTTTTAGGGGTTTCTCATTACTGTAGCAAACCTGATTGAACCGGTATTGTATCAAATCGGGTTCAATTTTGGTTCAAAGCTAAATCAGTTGGTTTACTAATCAAACGAACTTCGATTTGATCCAAATTAGTTTTGTTCATTTCGTATTCACAAGATGAAGCCCCTTATCGCTTCTGTTTCACCAAAATATCTTCTATCATGAACCAAACTAAGTTGGTTCAATTTGATTTAAAATTGAATCATTTGGTTCAATAACCAAACAACCTCTGATTTGATCGAAATCAATTTTATTTATTTTATCTTCATAAGACGAATTTCATCATTTTGTCTGTTGTCTAGTCCAACCAAACTTTATTTCTCTCAATCTGAGAATCTAATTCTCAAACTCATTTTAAGTCCTTCAGAGAAGTTATAGTGCGTGTGACCTAATAGGTTCTCGATTATGTTGGTCGTCTGTATTTAATCATTAATTATAAAATGATCATGAGTGGCAGCTAGTAGTACATCATGATCCCTAATTATATTATGCATGTGTTGCGTATGTTATAATAATTAGTTGTAATTATTTATTTTTCTTTAGCTGCGTACATTTGTGAAAGGTGTAAGCACGCGCAATGCACCAGGACGATCCCAACATATTGTTGGATTGAGGTGGACCGACAAGAGGGGGATGAATTGCCCCTGAAAATAAAACATGAATCTCTTACTTTTCCTTACAAGGATAGAAGATAGCAGTAATCAATTAAATAAACAAACATTAATTAAACTAAATAAATGGTAAAAGGTAAATACACACAGATGTACTCGGTTACAACCTAGGTGGTTGTAAGTCAATGCAGTTAAAGCTCGATTATGAAAATCTCCTTCTGGCGGAGAAGCCTTTTACAGAACTTTGAAGCACAAAATAGAAGCTAGAAGATAATACAATTTCAGTTTTAAGGTTTCTTCTAACTTCTAAGCCTATTTATAGCATAAGAGAATATATCTGGATTGTTGATCGTAGATGAGCTTTCTCTTGATCGTTGATCCATTGATACGATCTTAACTGTTGATCGGAGATAGGCTTTGATCATAGTTGTTGATTAAATAAGGATAAAATTTATCTTTAATAAAAGATAAAGAGATTTATCCTTAATTTTTTATCTTTTATATGATAAAAGATAATTTTTTTTCTTTTTTTCAATCGCCAAGTCCAAAAGGTCCAAGTCTTCTTCTCTGGTCCAAGTCAAAGGTCAAAGTTAATACTTTGACTTTTGTTGACATTTTGTAGAATCTTCGATTGGGTGATTTCTGGTCAATCGGAGTTAGGCTCACCCGAACCTGACTCCGGCCTTTTGCCCCTCGAGCGTGCTTCCTCCTGGCTTCTCGTCCCTCGGACTTCGCGCACATCCTTCTCGCTCCACCGGCATACTCTTCCGTAACTTTTGCGTCCCTCGAATTGCACCGAACCCGTCGGCTCACTTCCCCGCGCAACCCTTCTCGTTCGCTATATCTTACGCTCGACTTCTTCCGTACCTAAGTTCCTGCACACTTAGCAGAGGGATTAGAACAACACAGGACCTAATCTAACTTGGTTGATCACATCAAAACTAACCAGGACACCAACACATATCATTCAAGATTTTCTTGAATTAGCTATACAGTTGACTAATGAACTCATCATCGTTCATTTGAACATTTTGAAGTTGACTAGTAATAAGTCCTTCTTGGTGGTTCATGAGTTGGTTGATCCTTCATAAAGCTCAATGAGCTTCTCCCACAATTCCTTAGCACTATTAAAGGGT
>NW_027431387.1:0-4355 GCF_044706935.1 Curcuma longa | reverse complement strand
TTTGACTTAGTGTTGACCTAGAGGTTTGTATCTAATGTGTTGGTCAACAAATTTTTAAAATTTAATGTTTAAAAAAAATATAGTATAAGTACACATAGCAAGCATCAATCTCAAGTAAATATCATTTTTTCAAAAATAGTTTTTATAAAAAATAATTTTTGAAAATCTTTTTTAAAACATTGTACTTTAATTGTCCTTATCATCTCACTCATTCTAAGTGTTGCAATACATGGCATACACGGGTAGCCTTATGGGTTATGTGAGATGAGTTATCAATTTTATCTTGATTAAGTTTAAGTTTAAGTTGTAATAAATGTTTGACCTTGTGTTAGATTCAGGTTTAACCGTTAATCAATTAAGTCCACATTTCAAAAATCAGTTTTCAGGCAGCGACGAGGCACAGGGGCCTTCTTGGGTATCAGAACAACGACCATGTTCTAAAACAAAACTAATCCAAGAAATTATGAACTTAACCAATTTTTTTGAGAAACCTTGGTCTAACTAGTCTAGGATGTGGCGAGGTAGTTTCGGTCAGTTCCACTTAGCTAAGCAGACCAAGCAAGGTACTCCTTACCCCACCTGACAACCCAGACCAAGATTCTCTAACGTACTATCATCTCGCCCCACCCTAGTACTATGTTGTCAAATGTCAACAATTCATGTGTCCTTAACTAACCGTTCTAAGTTAAGCAGAAAAATAAACATGATGACATGGCATGTTATATGCATTTAAAATAAAATATATGCATGACATGACAAGTATGCATGAGTCAAACAATTCACGTAATTTTTAATTTCTAAGAATGTATCAAATTCTTGATTTGATATATTTCGTGTGGATCCGCGAATGTGTCAACCCATTTTGATACACTTTGAGTTTTATTTTTATTGTTTCATTTGGTAATATTTTAATTTAGTTTTAATTTAATTTAATTTAATTTAATATTAATTTAATTTAATATTAATTTAATTTAATTTAATTTAATTTAATTTAAGTTTTTAATTTAATTTGAGTTTTGAATTTAATTTAAGTTTTTAATTTAATTTGAGTTTTGAATTTAATTTAAGTTTTAAATTTAATTTATGTTTGAATAATTAATAAATTAGACTTGACTTGTTAAATTATTTTCCTAAATTTTAGGATTTAATTTCAAATTTTTGAATTTAATTTTTTATGGTTATTTAATGTTTCATAATTAAAGGTTTACACAATTATAATTAATTTTATTATTTAATTTTGAATTTTTAATATTTAATTTATTAATTTTAGGATTTATCTTGGTGGAGTTTGAATTTATCTTACTATTAAGATTATTTTGATAATTTAATTTTAAATTATTATGTAAATTTGAATTATTTAACTTATCTTGATTATAATCATTTTTATCTTATTCAATTGAATTTTTATTAATTTTTAGATTTATTAAATTATTTAAAGTTGAATTATTAAATTATTAATTATCTTGGTTGAATGAGTTAAAGACTTGTCTAATTTTTTATTTATTTGAGATAAATCTAAATTAATTAAATTTAAATTATTAATAATTAAATAACTTAAATTTAAATTAGTTAAATTATTTTTTAATTCAGATTTATTAATTAATTTATCCAAATTAGATAAGTTTTCCTTATTTTTAGGATCTAAGTTTGAATTTTTTAAATTAGAAAATTTCAAATTTGAATTATTTAAATTATTATCTAATATTTCTAAATCTGATTTTTTTTCAAATTTGAATTGTTCAAATTTGATTTAGTCAAATTTTTTAAAATTATATCTAAGTTTAAATTTTTTTAATTTATCCAAATTTGAATTTATCTTATTTAAATTTAAATTTTTTAAATCATCTAAATTTTCATATTTATCTAAATTTTAATTATTCAAAGTGATTTTTTCTAATTTTTTAAATTTTCAGAAAAGTTATCTAAATTTGTAGAAAAGGTAAATCTAGCATGGGCATGCAACCTAGGGGTATTTTCATAATTTAATTGACTTACCGGAATCGCTTCCCCCAATTCTAACTTTTTCGTCGTCTTCTTCTCCGGACACCAGTTCTTGTAATGTCCGCATTTTGACACTTGAAACACTGGATGTGATCCTTGTTTCTCCAATCTCCTAGCATCGGTTGCTCCTTTACCGCCGGTGGTGCCGTCCGAGTCTTACGAGTAGGACACTTATTTTTATAATGTCCTCTCTCCCTACACTTAAAATAAATAATATGCAATTTTAAACGAACTTTAAAATTACCTTTCTCCCCCTCCATCTTTGCCTTCTTGCTCCCTTGGTCGTTAGTCCAATCAAGAGCACATCGGCTCTGATACCAATTGTAGGATCGCTGAAACATGCTAGAGGGGGTGAATAGCGTGTTGTTACTTTTTCTCGTTCGTTCATTTTCTATCAGAATACTTGCAGCGGATTTCTCCTGTGCATAGGCGCCCGTCCACTAGTGGTCTCCTTTCCGAACGTCGTTTAGAGGCAGAGAAATCCGTCTTACAGTTCATAAATTATAGTAACAATAAAATACTGAAAATAAATACAATAATAAGGAAATCAAACTCTTGTTGCCGATCTGAAAGTCCTGAGCGCCACTCACTCCTCCTGGATCTTCCCCGGTTGCAAGAACTTGGCCTCGTTCGCGTTCCAAAGCACTACTAGATGAGGAGGGAAGTTTCTGGCTTGAATATCCTTATTTGTGAACGTTCACCTCCTTTTATACTGCTCCTGAGTCGACTCCAATGCTGATCTGAGTCGACGTGGCAGATAAATCTTCTTTCTGCTCATTATCCACTGTCTGAGTCGACTTGGGTGCATCTGAGTCGACTCCAGCCTCCACTTGAGTCGACTCAAGTTATAGTTGAGTCGACTCCAAGATACTTTTTGTAGAGCTCTGAAAGGGCTTCGAAACGCATCCGACCGTGCCTCGTTCTGAGTCCCGAGTCAAAAGTTATGATCCGTTGAAGTCGGACTCCTCATGTGTTGTCCCTGCATCATGATTCCTACAAGATAAGCATGCAAACAAAGCAACACATCCTACCCTTATTTTGTGGGTCTAACTTCATATTTCTACCGAAATCCTAGGTTAGTCTAACGCCTACTATTCCACTCTGGGAACGCGCCCTTATCCACTCCACTCAGGAGAATTTACCTTTGCCAACCAAGTCCTCCTAACTTGTTGGACTTTTGCTCAGCTCTGTCCTCAGCCCCTAGGATTTGTGCTGTGGCTCGGTCCTCTCTGACCAGTCCAGACTTGTGCTGTGACTCGATCCTCCAGATCAGCCCAGACTTCTGCTACGACTCGGTCCTCTAGACCAGCCCAGACTTCTGCTGCGACTCAGTCCTCCAGACCAGCCCAGACTTCACCTAGTGCTTCGACTCTGCCAAGACATCCACCTGATCCTCTAAACCAGGACTTGCTCGTGCCTAGCCGCAACTAGGACTTTCCCTTGCCTAGCTTCCATTACCAGGACTTCCCTTGCCTGATCGTCCAGATCAGGACTTCCACTGCCTAGTCTAACCGACTAGGTCTTCTCGCTAGTCATCTGACTAGACTTTACTCACTTCCACACATCCAAACATCAAGTCCTGTTTGGATCAACCCTTGGTCAAACTGACAAGACTTAGGTATATTGTCAAACATCGAAACCCTAGGAAGGATCTAGTGCTTCTTGCACCAACAGGCATTGCCTCGGCTTCGTTGAGATTTAACCCTTGTCCACTTCAGTAAGTCTGTTCCGTCGTAACCAACTCAACTATGTCCCGGGGGTAATTAATTGATTAGTCATGCATGTATATATGGAAGGCTGAAAAAGAAAAATAAAGTAATTAACTTAATTAATTAAGCTAATGATCTATTAACTGAAACGCAAATGCAAGTCTTTTCATGCCTTAAAAGTAATTTTTCGTTGGAAGAAATCCTTTGGGAGAAATTCTTTATCTCTATAAAAAGTAACTCCACTTCTTTGATTCAAATCATTCCACTCAACACTTAAGTTGTGATTTCTTCTTTTGAGTCCTTTCTTCCTCTCCTCTTTAAAGAGTTTCAAAACTTTGAAATTCACTAAAACTCAAATTTTGAAGTGTTCTTGTTTTAAGTTATAGGTCATTGTATCTTAGGAAGCGATTGACAATAACCGTAAGCACCTAGGCTATTCAATATCATTTTAAGAAAAGAAGGCTTTGTAAGCATTTAAAGTTACCTATTTTGAGAAAATTCGGGATTCTGTTGCTCTCATCGGAGGAACGATCACGTAGACGGAAAGCTCCTCAGATTCCATCAACCAAATCCTCGCCTTCAATGTTCTTCCTCTTCTCACCGGCAACCTTCACGCGCTGGCTTTTGGACTTAGATGCATCCACA
>NW_027431386.1:0-3343 GCF_044706935.1 Curcuma longa | reverse complement strand
GTTGTCACAATTGTGTTATCACTAGGTCTTGGAACTAACTCCCATACTTCACTCCTTTCAAATTGGTTTAACTCCTCTTGCATTGCTAATATCCAATCGGTATCGATTAATGCTTCATCAATTGATTTTGGTTCAAATTGAGAAATTAGAGCAATTTGACTAGTTTGATTCCTAAAATGAGATCTAGTTCTAACTCCTTGTTCAACATCCCCTACTACTTGGTCAATAGGGTGATCTTGATGATGCCTAAGAGTCCTAGACCTTGTGGGCTCATCACACTTATTATTTTCACATTTACGCTCATCATCCGAATCACCTCTTCCTCCCCCTAGATCATTACCTCCTAATTGTAAGTTCTTTATTGCATGAGTTATATCTTGATTTCTTGCATTTATATCTTCATCAATAGGAGATTTTCTAGGGTAAGTGTTGTTAGACTCATCAAATTCAACATTTGATGACTCCTCAATCATTTGGGTTCTCTTGTTATAAACCCTATAGCCTTTGCTAGATGATGAGTAACCAACTAGGATTCCTTCATCCGCTTTGGCCTCAAATTTCCTTAAGTCATCTTTGGTGTTTAAAATGTAAGCCTTACATCCAAACACTCTAAAGTAGTTAATTTTGGGTATTTTTCCACTCCACAACTCAAAAGGTATTTTTCCTAAAAATTGATGAATTACCACCCTATTTTGAATGTAGCAAGCGGTGTTAACCGCTTCCGCCCATAAATAGGTGGGTAATGAATAAGCATTTAGCATTGTCCTAGCGGCTTCTTGTAAAGCTCTATTTTTCCTCTCAACAACTCCATTTTGTTGAGGGGTTCTTGGACATGAAAATTCATGTTTGTATCCATTTTCTAAGTAAAATTTTGAGAAGTTTGAGTTCTCAAACTCTCCACCATGATCACTTCTAATCCTATTGATTTTCAAGGTTCTTTCATTTTCTACCCTTTTGCTAAAACCTATGAAAATAGCTAAGGTCTCATCCTTATTTTTCATGAAATAAACCCATGTAAATCTAGAGTAATCATCTACAATTACCAAATAATATTTATTACCCATAAGTGAAGGGGTGCTATGACAATCAAATAAATCTAAATGCAATAATTCTAAAGGTAAAGTAGTGCTAGTTAGAGTTTTACCTTTGTGTGATGATTTAGGTTGCTTACCCTCTTGGCATGCATCACACATCTTGTTCTTGACATATTTGACTTTTGGTAGTCCTTTCACCAACTCCATTTTGGCCACCTTGGCAATGTTCTTCATGTTGATGTGTCCAAGCCTCCTATGTCATAGTCATCCTTCCTCTTCTTTTGACATGAGACACTCAATAGAGGGGTTAGAAGCAAAAGACAAATTTATATAGTAAAGGTTTTGGTTCCTATATCCTTCTAAGATCACATTTTTCAACCCTATTTGTCTAACTAGACATTTATTTGCATGAAATTCAACTTGATAGCCCGAATCACATAATTGACTCACACTAAGCAAGTTAAATTACTTGCTTAGATCTCCTATCATGTGACTTGAACACCCACTATCCATGATCCACATGTTAGTATCCTTCTTCTCCTCTTACCTTGATGCGTGTTCCGCAAGTATACGGATGTTTCCAAGTAATAAAAAGATTAAATCCACAGGGACCGTGGAATTAATTACTATCCTAGCACAATAAGAGTGGAGAGTTCATAGGAAATGGTTTGGTGTGAGGGAGAAAGAGTGTTCTAGAGCTCCTAAACCTTAGTTCGAAGATATAATTCGACTGTGACAAGATTGTGGAAGGCGACTCTAGGACTTCGGATTCCTCGGGGTATTGATTGATTGACTTGGATCCATCATTCCTCAATGATTACACAATTGTAGGGATTCTAACCAAATTATCCAATTAGATCTTGCTAGGCTTCCTCAGAATAAATCAATGGTGTTCTAATGTTACTTATGTTGGTTTGAGATGATTCTAGATAGCCTGGTTCAAGGCTTTCCTATGTCACTCAGGCGCCCCAGAATACTACTAGATTCCTACCCTCTGTCACAAGGTATCCTTTTAGAGACCTCTCCCCAACACTAAGCAACCGTTAGTTATCCCTCATAAAGATTGTTCATAGCTTAAGCAATCCCTCAAAAGGTCCGGTTAAGACTCTCCTCCTGTCACGAGGCGTCTCGGGTATACGATCCTAAGAATTCCTCAAACTCCAAATAATCTCTACCCTTATGGATTCATACTATTCACAAGCATATCATCAAACAAGCATAAAGCACAAATCCACAAAGCAATTGCACAATCATATCATAGAACATGGTAGATTATCAAATCCAAAGTTACAATCATCCAATAACCCCGATTCTTCCTACATCCTAGAATCTGGAGGACTACTCCATATCGGGGAGGTTACAATAAAGAGAAGAAGATAAATAATACATCCTATTCCAAGAATCTAAGAGAAAACAAGAAATAGGACTTATCGATGAGCTTCTTCTTCTCCGGACTGCAATCTCTGCGAATGTGGGATGTGGATGCGATGGAGTGTCCGGACGGATGAACGGATCGTCGAATCTAGCTCTGAAATGAGGCGTCGGTGGCTCTAGAATGCTCCGGTGGCTCTCCAAGGTCTCCCCCCCCCCCCCCCCCTTTTAGGGCTCTTCAGGGGGTCTATTTATAGGCCCCCACGAAATACCCTGAATTTCAGCCAGGCACGCCCCCGTCACACGGCCGTGTCTGGGAGACACGGCCTGGTGTGGCCGCTCAGCTATAGTGGAGGCACGGTCGTGCCTTTGAGGCACGTCCAAGGAGAGTTGAAGCTCTGTTGGGAGGCACGACCGTGCCTGTGAGGCACGGCCAAGGGCAGTCTGCTTTCTGCTGGGAAGACACGCCCGTGCCTTTGAGGCACGGCCAAGGGCAGGTGCTCCTCTGGTGGAAGACACGGCCGTGTCTGAGGGACACGGCCATGTCTTGGCATGGTTCTGTTGAGGAGACACGGCCGTGTCTGGGGACACGGCCATGTCTGGCTGCTGCAGGAGGAAGGCACGGGCGTGCCTTTGGGGCACGGCCTGGGCTTGTTGGATCTCTGGTTGAAGGCACGCCCGTGGTATGTAGGCACGGTCCCTGGAGGTGATAGACACGGTCGTGCCTATGAGGCACGGCCCTGTCTTGCCATGTCTTCAATAGGTGCTCCATTTCGCCTGTTTTGCTCCGTTTTCTGTCCTGAAACACACAAATATACGAGCAGTCCTCCGAACTAGGAAATAAAGAATACAATGCCAAATGCACAGGTAAAGGGTGTAATATACGTAAGATACAGCATGAAAAGCAGAAAGATGTGCGAACAAAGTATAAGAAATGG
>NW_027431385.1:0-2826 GCF_044706935.1 Curcuma longa | reverse complement strand
CGTTCAAAGATCTTCAATTTGGCATATTATACATTTCGTGGTTCAACCCGAGTCAAAAATTATAATCTCTCAAAGTTTAGGATTTAACATTCACGTTGTAGCAGTTACGAAACCGTACATATTATAACTGTGTGGCAGCTCCGTTTGTAACATCCCAAATTTCTTTATTTCAAGTTCTTAAAGTGCTTAAAAATATTTAGAAATGTCATAGAAATATTCTAGAGATTTTTAGAAATTTTTAGAGTATTTTTATGCAATTTTTGGAGGTCGTTTGGTATTTTTACCAAAAGAAACAAAATCGCGAATAAAAAGACAGAGCCGAGGCTCGAACCCAGGACCTTTATGCAGATATAAACCTTAAGCAGTTTGTGCTAGCCAGGAGCCCCAGCAGGGGTATGCTTGAAAGAATAGGAAGCGAATTATTGTTATATGTGATAAACGGCGAAAATACCCCTTAGTATAAATATGATAAGTTAAAGAGGTAATTAGTTTTCCACGACCTAAAATCCTCTCCCAGCCGTCGCCGTCGCCTCCTTGGGCGAAAAACACCAAAGAGAAGCTAGGAACCCTATGTGGCCGGCCGAGGAAGGGATTTTCTGAGGGTCTCTTCGTGGATTCGCGTTCCCGACGACGAGGAGAACGAGTAGGCGCGAACGGGTCGTAGAGATCGCGAGTTTCTAAGAGTCTAGAGAGAGATCTTCATCTGTAAGTCCAAGAACGCAAGGTAAGTACTGCTCACCTGCAGTAAGAGTAGTTTCGAAGTCGTTTTCATGCTTTTAGAATTTATTTGGCATGTTTCTTGTTTTTAAGATTTATTAGAAATCTCTATTCCAAGTTTAAGCATGAAATCTCAGTTTTTAAGCATAGAAATTATATTATATGATCAAAAGCATGTTTTATTATTATATGATCATATTATAAGAAAGTTACAAGGCCGAGGCCTTCCAAGAATCTCTAATCCAAGGATTTAGAGGTTTAGGCATACCAAGTGTTTGAAGAAATGCCAAGTATTGTAGAAAAAAAAAGATATTAAGTATTTTACTTTGAAAAGGCTAGTACCCGACTTCCGAGGTTGTCGTAAAACAAATCCAGGTGACCAATTCCGAGGTCTTGGCCCTGGTAGGACCGAGGTCCTTACCCTCTTAGGATTGGTGGCTCGCTACCCCAATCTCTATTAGGGAGCGCGCTTTGGTACTATGCCTAGGGCCCAAGAGAAGTTGATTATGTATTTTGAAGTATAAGTTTTAAGTATTCAAACAAGTAAAGCAAGTTTTTGTAATAAGTTTTTATAAAAGTTTCAAGTTTCAGCAAGTTTAGTTAAGAAAGAGTATCATCTGCAATTTCCTGTTATGTAATGAGAATCTTTAGTAATTGCATGATATTGTAGCTTGAGCATGAAAGATCACATGTTTTATGTTTTAGGAGTTTCAAAGCATGAAAAAGTTTCTTATCATGAGCATGTAGTTTTCATACTTTTCGTATATATATGCACATCTCAGTTTTTGTGAGCTAGATAGTACTTACTAAGCTATCCGCTTATAGTTGCATTTCCTCTTACTGCAGATAAAGGAAAAGGAAAGCTTATATGAGGGAAGACGACAAGGGGATGCATAATAGTGTGTGTGGTGCCTGGACTATGGAAAGCCTTGGCAATTTGCTAAGAGCAAATTAAGATATTAAATTACTAAGAGAACTTAGAAATTTTACTTTTATGCATTGTTAAGAAGATCTTATGAATTGTTAGTTTTTATCCATTAGATTTCTCTTTGGTATTTCCATTGTTAATAATCAATAAGATTAGTTATAATTAGTATTAGTAGCACCTTGTGATTCCATGTCTTTTCAATAAATATGCATGTAACTACAAAGCAATGAAATGAACCAATGCATGATCTGTTTTCGATATTGCTACCTTTTGATACTCTTGGCATATGAAACATAGGATTTAATATATATATATATATATATATATATATATATATATATACAGATATGATATACTGCGCAACTCATTTGCGCGAGCCGTCCGCGACATCTGACGTGGCGAGAAGTTTCACTGTGCATCTCCGTCGACAGCGTGGCGCTAGCAATAAACAAACTTTCATCCCGCGTTTTCCAAAATCCCAAAATCCAAAATCGCGCGGCTGAATCTTCATTTGCTCCACGGCGTCGGGCGAAAATCGCTATTGGATCCCTAGCTTCCCTAGCCGGTACCAGACGCCACGAGAAGACGCCGCCGCCACACAATCTCGGCGAGCCGTCGGCGTCCATTTGGGGCGAGAAGGCGCCGCCCCCCTGGATTCGTCAACAGACTCATCTTCGAAGGTCCCTACCTTCCCTAGCCCGTACTAGACGCTGCGCCGCCGCCACACAATCTCTGGGAGCCGTCGGCGTCCATTCCCCGCGAGAAAAAGGCGCCCCCCGTGCCTTCGTCGGCCGACTCTTCTTCGTAGTTCCATTCTCTTGTTCTATTTATGTTTGGACAGAAATACTTCTGTTCCAATCTTATGTTCCATGTCTTCCTTCTTCGATTTCTTTCAATTTCTGGTAAATAATGTCAATTGTCAATTTTTCTTTAAAAGGTAAACCGGCTGGCTGGGAAACGGTACTCAAAAGCAGACTATCAACCTCCACTCGCCCTCCCTTATTCAAATGGTGGAAGCCCTCATCTGAGTTCGGCATTCCATTGGTCATACAGGAGAAGCTCAACATTATCCACACTACGCTGTATGCTTTCTTGATTCTCTATATTATCTTATCATTCTTTATAATTTTTTGCTATGGTTGATGTAGGACTGGTGCACTTTTATGGCTTAATTATTACCT
>NW_027431384.1:0-7745 GCF_044706935.1 Curcuma longa | reverse complement strand
ACGGTTGTGGATCGTGGGGATTTTCAAGATGACACCTCTTGTATTTTAGAAATTCTATTAGCCTCTCCTATATTTTAGGAAATTATATTAGTCACATACTTTTTAGGAAATTATGTTAGGGTTGTCTACTTTTAGGAAACTCTATCAAAGTTCTAAAACTATAAAAGGAAGCAAGGGGCAACTACAATATGTTTGGTAATCGGAGAGCAATCTCCTAACCCGTGATAGGGGATCGAGGAGGTTGCTTTCCATGACATCCAGGAGCTATGATAACAATGGCTTGTAACTCTAAGGTCATGAAGTAGTTTGATTGCATGATATGTTTGATCCTTGAAAGAATTAGACTATTTGTTCACATAGCGTATAGGATCTATCCCTATTCGGTTACCACAAAAGTAGAGATCGTGTTAGGATATAGATACACTAGTGTATTGTTAAAAGGGAACATCAGGTAACTTATGATAGTCTGCCTTCAAATATGATCTAACATTGAGGTAAGAGAAGGACTCATAACTAAATTGTCAATAATTATCATGGTGAAATCGAAGTCCTAGGCTTGCCTCTAAAACTAGTTTTTCTACCATTTTTAATTCAGCTTTTGTTAGTTTGCTTATTTTCATAATAATTTCCTCATTCGATCTGTGTAGATAGCTTTCTTTTGTACATATATTGGTACTCAACAACAAGGTCCCAAAGGATGATATTTTTACTACTTGATGACAACCATGTACTTGCAGTTAGCACACATTAGTCAATCATCTTTAGCATAAATACACATCTATCTATGCAAATACCCTAAGTTTACTAAATAGTTCTCGCTTTGATGATAGTATTGGTTCGATCAAGTAGCAAGTGTGAAGATAAATATAGGAAAACTACTAAAATTAAACTTAGATAAACAGTTATCAATCAATCGCTCTCAATTATCAATCGACTGATACTGTCAACAGTCGATTGCCCATATCCTTCAATTGACTAATACACCTTATATGCTAAACCTCTGACACAACAGTCAATTGGTCATGATTGATAGTCGATTGCTCTATCATAGTTGAGTCTATCAATCGAGTTAGAAGGTTTTTGTGCATGAGTTCATCCACACCAGTTGACTGGTATGCATCTTTTAATAGTAATCGATTGACGTTCATCAGTTGAACACTCTAGTTGATTTGGGAACTTTCTGTGAACGAACCCACTTGTGAACATCAATCGACTAGTGACTTATACTAGTCGACTGATATGCATCAGTTGAACCGACCAATTAATTAAGAAACCTACTATATGCAACCCTGTGTACATCAACTAAATTGCCCAATCGATTACTACTTATGACAGACGATTAATGAACATTAGTCGAACTTCTCAATCAATTTGGATCCATTCTATGCCCAAATTTATGCTCAACAATTAATTGGTGTTCTTTACCAATCGACTAATTCTCACATGACTCGAAAACCTACATTTTTGCATGCAATTTTCATCCCAAGAATAGCATGGAAAACTCTAAAAGCATCGTTGTTCTTTGTGTTCTTCACGAGATAATGCAAAAAACTTGAAATCTAGGTTAAATCCTAGATTCGATGCACATGTATTGATTCATAGCTCCATAGGGGAATCAAATACAAAAACAATGCATATGTTCCATATTGTCAAAATCTACTACCTATGTTGTAAAGACAACAATAAACTAATTCTAAACTCTGATACAATTGAAAGTAATACGATACATCGAAATAAAATCAAATAATTAATGCATCTACATGATCTAGTTATCATCTATCATATGGATAAAACAAAATTGAAACAATGACAAAACCAAGGGGCTAGCCTAAGTCTAAAGCTAATGTCATTGTCTCTTGTCGCTCTATGGAGTTCCTACAAGCACAGTGGAGAGTCTTCTACAAGAGCTCAAGCAACAACTATAGTCTCGTCTGAATGGCGAGGAGAAGAGAGAAAGAAGAAGAGACAACAATCTTTAGCATGCCTAAATGGATTTTAACTTCCTCTTCTTATACCAAGTCCATCTTGCATGAATCATCCATCATAAAACTCATAATTCGTTAACAATTCATTAATATTAATGAATTAAGTTATTGGGTCTACACATACGATCCATATTCAATAACTTAAACCCCTTTTAATATACATCATAAAGCCCATAACCTATTAACAATTTATTAATATTAACAAACCAGATTATTAGATCATACATGCAATCTACATTTGATAACTTAAACTCCTTTTAATATACAATGTATTAGATCATTTAATTGGAGTTTAATCTTATTGGAATTTATGTGGGGTGTTAATTCACATATTAGCCCATCAAATAGAAACTTAATTCTTCAATGTGTGCAAGAGAGAGTCTCTCATCAATCTCATATTAGCCCATCAAATAGAGACTTAATTCTTCAATGCGTGCAAGAGAGAGCCTCTCATCAATCTTTTTAAACTATGATTCAATGTAAATTAACTTTATTGCTATGAAATTTTTAATTTGAAACTATTCTTTCATTTATGCTGAAGACAATTATATTAATTTTTCATTTACTTTACTTTCTTTCTCAAGAAATCTTTCCTAACTCAAGATGACAAGGCTCGTCCATGAGATGAGATATGTCTACATATATTTTCATTTTTAATGAGAAATATAGTATATAAATTAATTTAACATGTCAGAAATGATTAAGTTCAGCATGATATGAATCAAGTTTACACTAAAAAATTACCTGATAAATCCATAAGTGGTCTTGAATAATGACATTTTAATACATGATGCAGGTTAACGATTTTTTTATTTTTGTTGTTTTTTGGAAAATGCTACTTTAGATTAAGGTTGTCTATTCCTTAAAATTGTCATACTATTTTCCATCTCATTTCACGAGGCCAAGAAATCCAAGTCTACCTGATTCATTGCATGACTAAGAAAATCAACATCCATGCATTGGAATAATAATAATCACAGGTCACATAATTGAAGACGTCTTTTTTTTTTTTCAAATTCTTAATTAGACAGTGAGCAATTTTCCCAAGGAGAAAATTCAAGATAATATAAATAAATAGACAAACTTAACTAGGTCAAGATTTGATTGCCATGACCTTCCTGCACACAGGGAAAGAATAATTAATTAACATGCTAAGATCATGCCCATAATTTTCTTATCATTTTTAATTAATATATTTAAATAATGTAATGTTTCAACGAGAAATATTTGAACCAGTAACTATTATTAAATAAACAGAAGATTAATAATTACGAATGTAAATGAGAAGTGCATTAAAACTAAAACAAAGACAAGAAATTCACCATAAAAAGTCATGAAAGAACTTGGTAAATTTTGATTGAATCTAAATAGTTGAATCCATATTATGTCACTAAGGACCTAAAAAAACATTTTAAAATGACTCTTAAACTTAAGTTTAAGAGTTGAAATGCCCTAAATCTTGACTTCCTTTGCTTGACTTTGAAGACAATACAGTAGGGAAATACTGAAGTCTTCTTCATTTTGGAAATTGGAGCTTAGCATGACAATCTAAAATTTGTAGTGGTGTGAGTACATTGATGCAATCTGAAGTCACCTCTTAACATATTTCCATTCCAAGTCTAACCATGTGTCATCTCGAGACATCACCATAGATGTTTACATGAGCTGACAAAAGAGAAAACAAAAAACCAAAAAAAAAAAAAAGAACTTTCAAACACAAGTAGCATCCTGTTTGAATCCACCATATATAAACACTAGGAAATTTACCTCTTAAGTCATTCTTCCCTGCGTGTCCGAGAAGCTACAGAAGAAGTTTGAGTACTGACGTTTTTACAAGGAAATTTTCGCCATGTCTCTTTCAGTTCAGTGGAAGGGCAGATGACTTGGAAAGTTTGCCGGATGCAGGAGCAAACTTTGAAACCCTGTAGCAGCTGGATTTAGGGTTTAGCACTAGCTAGTATATCTGGAATTAGGGTTTGGAAATGCATGGCTCTAGATAAGAAGAACCCTAAATATCATAATTTTCTTCATGAAAGCGTTGTGGACTTTGACTTCTAGGTTTGACAATCGCATGGTGGAAAGTTATCACCAGAAATGGTCCCCATGGCGGCCTTTAAATTAATTATTGAATATTAAGATGCTGTAGTCAATTGATAACTGTGCAAAGAATAGAAAAAAATAAAATATTCAAGATTTCATCATAAGTTTTCTTTTTTTTTAGAAAAATGGAAATTGTGTAAGGTTTGAATATATTTTAAGTGTAGATATATTTTAATTCTTTTGTATTTCATCACAGGTAAAAGCTAATAACTGAATTAAGTGTAGATATATTTTAATTCTTTTAATGAGCTGCGATATATTTCATTCATTGTCTATTAACTAAGATCACAAGGAAAGTGTTATTATTATTAAGTTACATTAACAAAAAAATTTTAATTATAAACTTATGACATAATTTATAATATTTTTGGGGATTTAATAGTAAAATATCTGTTTTAATTTTGTGTTGTTTAGGATTTGTATATTGAGGATAAATTATATATACTAAGTGTATGCCAAAATATTTAATATGGCATTTGATATAACGAAAGCTTGAGTACCACTGTATGTTGTTCCCGGTTGACTTAGACTTAGAATTTATATCTTGGTTAGCAAATAAATAATATCTAATAGTCAATTACAAGGGGCAAACTATGTATATATATTTTTAAAATATTGCCTATTTAGACCAATTCATATCTAGTTTAATTTGTTACTTAAACTAGAAAAATAATTTTAGTGAGAACTACATGCTTGAAATTCTATCAATATGAACACTAGAAAATGGCAATGAAAGCGCTCGTTGTTAGTCATTTGTTCACCTCAATTAGTGATGAAAGGGTGGTAGCTAGAGACATTTCAGATGACAATAGCATTGGACAATTTTTTCATCTTGAGTGGTAAATAGATGGCGAAATCTCTAGCTTTTGAGCAATTATATTGAAGCACTAGAAGTTGTTGAGAACGAAGTGTAATTTTTGTTGTTATTTTTACTTCATCAAGTTAAGTCTTTGCTCGCATTTCAACATTTTTTTTCAAAAACCACCCTTAATTTTCAATTAATTTTCCTGAAAATTGAAGAATTTCCTTCTTATGTTTAATTTTCAATACCATAAATTCAACAAAGTTTACGCTTCTCATGTGTGACTCCCATTCAATACGTTCATTAATTAAAGAATATTCATCGGAACGACTATTATTTTTTTCAATATAATCAGCTATATACACTCCTTAAATAAACATACACGTAGACAACGAATTGAATACAGTCCTCAAAGAGAATAACCATTAAAATTCCATAATCTGTGGACAAGAAGGGCTCTGAAACAGTCAGTATATACATATTACAGAACAGCTCCTGTATCATATGGCGTGTGGGAAGCTAACACCAAGTATTTAAAAAGAAATGGCGTAAATCGATGTGATCGATTAATTAATTCCTGCTTCAGATTGAAAATTTCTACCGATACTTTTTTTTGTACTGGAACAAGTCAAAAGCGGTGGAAGAGATAAATCAGAATATATTGTCTGACGGCAAATATAAAGAGTCAAATTAAAGACTTGACCATTACACTCGATCTAGTGTATAAATACATCATTGTTCCGTGAGGAATTTAGCATATCAAATGGAGGAGGAGCCGATCATGGAGAAGGCGAAGGCGACGGCGGCCGCGGAAGAGGAGGAGCCGGTGCTTCTCCCCGGGTTCCGGTTCCACCCCACCGACGAGGAGCTGCTCAGCTTCTACCTCCGCCGGAAGATGCAGAGGAGAGTCTTCTCCGTCGATCTCATTAGGGAGGTCGACATCTACAAGCACGACCCTTGGGATCTTCCAAGTAAAATATTTTGATTTTTTGTTTTAAAAAAATTAAATTTTATTTCGTCGTACATAATTGATGGAAAATCGTGCAGAAGCAAGCTGTGGAGGAGAGAGGGAGTGGTACTTCTTCTGCCTGAGAGGGAGGAAGTACCGGAACAGCATCCGGCCGAACCGCGTCACCGGTTCCGGTTTCTGGAAGGCGACCGGCATCGACCGAGAAGTCTACGGTGGCCGCGCCGGCGATGTCTGCATCGGCCTCAAGAAGTCGCTAGTTTACTACAGAGGCAGCGCCGGAAAAGGCACCAAGACTGACTGGATGATGCATGAGTTTCGTCTTCCTCCTCCCTCCACCACCACCACCAACAACAACAACAATAGAAGCCGCTCTGACCGTCACTCTTTGCAAGAAGCAGTGCGTGACTCACGACCTGTATGATCTTCGCGACAAAGACTTGGATTGAAACTAATTAATGGTTCGATGTGATTTGTCTCACAGGAAATTTGGACAATATGTCGAATTTTCAAGAGGGAATCTTCCCAAAATAAGAGTGAATCGCCGGCTAAATGCAACAAGAAAATCAATATGGTCTCCAGCGACTCGAGCTCAAAGGCTAGCAGCTTCGAGTCTGATCTCGGGCCGGCTTCTTCCTGTTATCCTCATGAAGAAGGCAAATCTATCAGCAGCAATAATAATGATAATAATAATATTAAATATTACGAGCAAAATAAGAGTAACAACTGTTATCAAAATAATGAAGGGCAATACCTGTGCAACAATTACTCATTAAAGGAATTGTCTCCGGCGGCAGCGCCGCCGCCGCCGCCGTACTGTGAGATAGTGCCGCCGGCGACGACGGCAGGTTGCGAGATGAACGACTGGCTCGACGATGGCAACTGGGATGAGTTCGAGAGGATAGTGGAGTTAATGAACGATCAAAGTGTTGCCTATCAGTACCAATATTATTGACAACTTTTTAGTTTCGAGAATAGAATTATTAATATGATTTTTTTTCTCTTTTCTTGTTGTAATTAAAATATGATCCATAAATTAAGCATGAATATCGGAAATGATGTGATATAATATATTCTATCCATTGAATTAATATGCCATTTGTTTGCTATGATCATTTAAAACTATCTGTGACTTAAAAAATAATAAGCTCTTATTAATTAATTATAAAATGTAGAACTATATAAATTTTACTAACTTAATCTACTAAATGATGCAATGTAGAATCTTTAATTATAGTCTTATTAGTTATGGGTTTTCTATGTACCTAGATGAACCTTCTTTTATATTCGTGAAATCGTCTCTAAAAAAACTATTGGGACAGCATATTTTTTTTTTAATTATAATGCATTAGTTATTATGTCTCCTTCTCATTATAATCCAACGAATGGAATCTTAACACTATTATTAGCGTGTTTATGTTTCACAAGATAAGATATAAGAATAACTAATTTTATTTTTTAGCTAGGTTGGCTGCAATAATTGACCTCGTGAGTTATTTTATACTTTATAATTTCTAGGATACAATCTGTCAACAACAAAGCAATTTCTTTCTTAAATTTCTTCCTCTTCCTCTTCTTGTCTTCTTCCTCTTTTTACAAACAATTCCAGAGTTAGCTAGCTATGAGAGAGGAGTAGAACATTAAATTGACCACCAAAAACCAAGTTCTTATTTCTCACTACAACAAATGTGACTTTCCGTAGTACGTCATTAACGACGCACAATTATAGTGTGTTGTTAATAGTGGTTTTTACGGCGCACCTAATATGTGCATTGCAGATAATATATTATATTTTATATTTAACAGCGCGTATATAATCGTGCACTGCGAATAATATTTTTTACACGTATAAAAATTGTATGCTGTTAAAAGAGGGTTAAAAAAATATTAA
>NW_027431383.1:0-4850 GCF_044706935.1 Curcuma longa | reverse complement strand
TATATATACGGATTTGATCGGCTGGGCGACATCTCGTGGGCGTCTGCTGGGCGACATCCGACGTGGACGCCACGTCGGCGGCGCCTCGCGTGCGCGTGGCCAGCGGGAGGAAAAAAAACCCCGCATCGCGATGTCTTCTCCGCAGAAACCCTAACCCGCGATCTCCTCCTTCCTCTTCGCCGCCGCTGCCCCAACCCTCCCCTCCGCCGCTGCCTCTCCCTCCTTTCTCTTCGCCGCCGCAGCCCTAACCCTCCCCTCCGCCTCCGCCTCCTTTCTCTTCGCCGCCGCTCCCCGCGATCTCTTCTCCGCAGAAAAACCCTAACCCTCCGCCTCCTTTCTCTTCGCCTTCCTCTTCACCGCCGAAAACCTCCCTCGTCCGCAGAAAAACCCTAACCCTCGCTCTCAGCCCGCTCGCAACCCTGGTCTCGCCGCCGCTCGCCGCCGCTCGCCGCCGCAAACGTCCCTTTCTTTCTCCCCCTCGCGACCTCTCGTGGCCAGGAAAAGCAGTCCCTGCTCCCCTCCACTTTCTCCCCTCAAGACCTTTCTTCTCCCCTCGCTCGTGCTCGCTGGGTGCGCTCCGTGCCGCAGCTCTGCGCCGCCAAACTGCTGGTCGCCTTCTGCTCACCGCCGCCAACCTGCCAACCTGCTGTGCGCCTTCTGCTCACCGCCGCCAACCTGCTGCACTCCCTCTGGACTAAGGGATACATTCTGGTTAGCTTGATTATTTATTTCATTTGCCTCAAAGACTAGTAATGCTGGACAAATTACTTCAAAGTTACACGTCATAGAACTTGAAGCCCAACAAGGTACCTTGATTATTTATAATCACTGAGATTAGTTTCTAAAGTTTGATATTTTGGCAAGAGTGTTACATACGGAAGAGGATAACCTAACTCCTATTCTTTGTAGATAAATGTCAAAATAAGGATTGTTTCTGGATGACCTTGTGGTGCTGTGGCAGCAGAATCCAAAAGAGTTAAGATAAATTGGGTGCTGTTGGTCAGGTAATGCAAATCAGATTATTGCTTTGTAAAGGTGTCATAATATGCAATCATTTATCATAGTTTTTAATGTTTGCATGTAACTTGCTTTAAGTCTATTTACTAATACAGATAATCTATGCTCCTTTTTTTCTCAGCAAAGTATTGTGGTTTTCTGAAGCAACACTTCGTTTAGAACTGTGCAGCAATACAATTTTAACCAATTTTTTGTACCATTACACATATTTGATGCCAGTTTCTTGCATTCTTGTCCATGAAATATTCAGTGAGTATTATCAAGTTTTGACAAATTTGAGTAGCTAAATAGAGCAGGTTTGCTTTGCATTCTAGAGTTTAAGAAAGGCCATGTTAAAGTGATGTGGAGGTCTTTTGTATCATACAGAATGTGTGTTGCTTCTAGGTCCAAGATTAGAAAAGCTCAGTAGTATTGTTTTTTTCATGTGTTGATTCAGGTTTATACAAGTAAGTTTTGCAGGTTCATGTTAGTGATATGTTCTATTCGCAAATATTTGAACAAGCTCAGTAGTATTGTTTTTTTCATGTGTTGATTCAGGGGAAAGATGTATTTGAGGCATTTTACAAGAAAGATCTTGCAAAAAGATTATTGTTGGGAAAGAGTGCATCAATTGATGCTGAGAAGTCAATGATCACAAAAGTAATTAAAAGTATTCCTAAAGATTGTTGCATGAATTCATATGAAGATTTATATTTATGCAATTTCTCTAAGATGCAATTTCTTGTCTTTTCAGCTGAAAACCGAGTGTGGCAGCCAATTTACAAATAAACTCGAGGGAATGTTTAAGGTACCATAATTGTTGAATGGATCTACTGTTTGAACTTTTTGCTATAGATCTATCATCTATTATTGTCAAGGGCAATACTTGTGCTATTTTTCATGGTGATTGAATGACTTCTACATTTTTAGCCTGGACTTGATACATTTTTGACCTACAATATTTTTAGATAATATTTGGTGGATATCAGCTGTTTTATTTCTTTTGCTTAACTTCATTTATTCAAATGCAGATTGTTAGTGCATCGCTAGCTGGGGATATACAGTTCCTGGATGTTAGAAACCAATCTGAACCATATCTTACCATTGATGCACATAGGGGCTCCCGTGCTGCCTTGGCAATTCATCGGCATGCTCCAATTATTGCAATTGGTTCTGCTAAGCAAATTGTGAAGGTTTTCAGTCTAAAAGGAGAGCAGCTAAGCATCATCAGATATTACCCTACTTTCATGGCTCAGAGAATAGGTTCTGTTAGCTGTCTCACTTTCCACCCGTACAGAGTACTCCTTGCTATTGGTGCAGCCGATGCCTGTGTATCTATCTATGCAGATGACACTTACCAAACAAGATGACTTGCTTTTGGCAACGTTCAAACCTTCAGACCTGATGAACATGGAAATTTAAATTTAATAATCAAGGAGATGGTAACTGCATTTGCTCCAGATTGTGACATCTGGCTGCACAACCCTGCTTTGCATGTGAAATTTGTGTCTTACAGTGTTCGTTAGCCTCCTCAAAAGAGGGTCACACTTCATGTATGAGTTTTGTTAATAAAATTTTGATTTTTTGGCCTCGGACGTGAAAGTTTTGTAGTTCTTTTCTATCTGATATTGATGAAGATACCACTGATGAGAAATAATAGGCAGTTGAAATGAAAGGCAACTCCTTTTGTCCAAAGTGAAACTCACAGTTTGGCTTATTCTAAATGACAACATAAACAACAACGAGAGACAAATGTAGAAGAGAATTCTAAATAACTCCTTTGTAGAGTAAGAGACGAAGGTTCTAAACCACATTAAACCTTTGTATTTAATGTCAAGGAACCTTGCGGTCGGCACATTGGAAGATCTTTTTCAGCAATAGAATTGAATGAAGTCAAGTACATAGATGTTGCTCAGTTTTGTGCTCAAGTACATAGTGTGAATGAGTAATTGCTCAAACGCATTGGAGTATTGCTCAGTTTTGTGCTTTGGTTAACGTCCACAATATTTACAATTGGATTAAGTTCCATAATGTAGTGTCACTCTAATTAAGAAGAAAACACGAGGAAGTTGTCATTGTTCTTAGCAGACCACAACATAAAATTCCATAATGTAACATGTTACAATAATTTACATAACACACCATTTACAAATAACTTAGATAAATCACACTTACAACAATTTAGATATAATCAATATTTACAAGATAACACTCCCTAACAACTTGAAATAACATATCTAATCATCACTACTCATTTGTAGAGATTCTATTTGTTGCATTATGTCTTCTACCGCATCTTTCAACTTAGTTATTTGTTCAGCCTTCGAAAGACTTCTCCTTGAATTTGAATTTGAACTAGAAGTTGCCCTTGAAATTTCTTTTCCCCTTGATGTTAAAGGAGTGGGTGTAGATGTTTTATTCAAATGTTTATAATAAGCTTTTTCAGCCTCTTCTCTATTTTTAAAAGATTGATGTATAGCACCTTTAAAACCAGTCACTTGATTAGATGCTTCTATCCATGTGTCATAGATACCTGGTTCTCGTCCAACAAAAACTACATATGCTTTTCCCTACATAAAAATTAACATTCATAATCCTATAAAAATACAATTTTAGAACTTAAAAATAAATAACATACCATTTGCAAGTTTCCTGCAAAAAAAAAAAAAAGACAAATCAGAATAGAATTACTAAAAACTGAAAACAAACAATAGCAAGAACCTATTCAGAGGGAGGGCCTAATCAGTTAGTTATAAATATATCTCAGTCAAAAACATCCAGATCCTTTTGTGTTCTTCATAGAAAAATTTCCCAATTCTTATAATTTACTTCATAGCAATAATCCAAGATCATCAAATATCACATGAAATGAGAAAACATTACCTCAATTGTTAAGGAATTTGCTCCAAGAAAACATCAAGAAAAATAAACATGACTTTGCATGACAGAGAAATTAGTAAAATGATGACAAAATCAACAATGCAAATCCATCTGATAAAAGCATCAATAATACTATGTTGAAAGGCATGAAATTTATTTTATTTGGATTCTATAGCAAAATAAGAAAGTAAAGATAAGAACTCTCAGTAAAAAATTAACCAAAGATTGGGTTTCAAATAACATAGCTGCAAAAGAGATCGTGGAAATGTCAACAAATCCATACTACAATTATTAGTAACAATTCAGCATCATCATCAATGGAAATTGAAGTTATTAACTGGACTTCATTCTAAACCATACCAGTTTAAAAAAATGCAGTGAAATAAATCCAAAATAAATGGAATTTAAACCCTAAATTATACCCTAGTAGTGGCGACGAGCAGAGGTTGGCGGCGAGCAGAGGTTGGCGGCGGTGAGCAGCGAGCAGTGCAGGCGCGTGAGGGGAGAAGAGACCTCTGCTTTTCTGTCCACGAGAGATCCCGAGCAAGGTTGGGAGCGGGCTGAGAGCGGCCTGAGAGCGGCCTGAGAGCGAGGGGAGGACGAATCGGAGGTTAGGGCTTGCTGTGTGCGGCGGAGAAGAGGTCGCGCGAGGAGAGGAGGGGAGGCAGAGAGGGTTCGCGGCGGCGTAGAAGAGGTCGCGCGAGGACAGGAGGGGAGGCAGAGAGAGGGTTCGCGGCGGCGGAGAAGAGGTCGCGCAGGCAGCGAGGGGCCGCATCGGCGGAGAAAAAGTCGCGCGAGGAGATGGCGAAGAGAAAGGTTAGGGTTTGCGGAGAAAATGTCGCGAGAAGAGGGCGGCGCTTTTCTCCCTAGCCATGCGCACGCGAGGAAGTCGACATGGCAGCCAACTCAGTCGTCGCCCACGCTACGCCCATGGAATGTCGCCCAGTAAGAAATAGACTTGTGTAGTCTTATCA
>NW_027431382.1:0-3047 GCF_044706935.1 Curcuma longa | reverse complement strand
TTGATCAGCTGGTAAATTCCGGTGAAACTGAATTCAATTCAAGCACCTATTGGACAATAAGTTGGGATTCTAATCAGATTTGTTGATGGCAGGAAGAAAAGTAAAGAAACAGAAAAGGAAAATTCCAGAAATCAGAATAAGAAGCAGATTTCTGAATTTTGATTCTTTGTTAATGCTGTTTTGAATTGTGTGACTCACTGATTTGAATTCGAGGTGAAGGGAAATTGTAGTATGATGTACAATAGAAATCAAACAATGAATTGGAGGAAACAGAGAAAGAAAAAAATAGAACAGCAAGAAGAAAAGAATTCCAGAAAAACAGGAAAATGCAGTTTTTTACAGCTTTTGTCAGTTGGGTTTTGAAAACTGTTTAAGCTACTGTTTGAGCTCGAATTGCAGGGAAATTGTGGTATGATAAGAATTAGTAATCAATCTTTATGATGGAAAAAGAATGGGAGGAAAACAGTAAGAAAATAAAGAGAACAAAGAATGTATCATTTTGATTTTGAATGGGTTTTGAAATAGAATGTGCCATTGATACTTTGCAATTATGGTTTCCATATGAACTGAATTTTGCTTGATGATGATTGATTACCATTTCTTAGCTTTTGTGGAATTTAAATGTGAAGGAATTGGGTTTGAGAATGAAGGGAAACAAAAGATAGCAAATTTGGTGAAGTTTTGAGGCAAAATGGAGAAAAGAGAAGAGGAAAGTATCAAGAAAAGGAATTGGAAAGATTTAGACCAGATTTGTTTCATGGAATTGAAGAATAAACAGAAACAAATGTGTGACAAAAGAAATGAAATGGAAAGAGGGCAAGAGGTCATTGGTTAGCATTTAAGTATATCCATATCTACCACTACTTATCATTTTCCTTAAAAGCTTCTTTTCTTAACCATTGTTCTTTCTAAATTCCTATTTCATTTGTTCAGTTCTTGATTGCTTATTGTCTTTAATAATCCTTAATAAGTGTGGATTCTAATTCAAGAATGCTAGTGGAGAGTAGAAAACAAGCAAGCCTATGGAAGTGCATGAAACTTAAGTTGCTTGAGTGAGCCCTACTTTACTTGATCATGAATTAGAATTAGGGTGAGAGCCACTGATTTATCTACTGAAAACAACCTTGTGAGATTGAGTGTGGTGCATTTATCTTAATTAGTCATGAAGGATGAAACTTGCTAGGTGGTTAACCAAGTACAAGAGTTTAGTTCATGGACTTAAACTTTTGAGATTCTACAACTTTAGATAATTCTCTTTTAATTGTTTCTAACTTTGATTGAAGATGATCTAGGGGGGTACGATGGTAGGAGTTTGTTAGTTTTATTGTTTTGGCTTGAGCGGGACGCACAAGGCTAAGTGTGGGGGAATTTGATAAGCTAGGGTTTTATAGTACTTTGATGGTTCATTTTGGAATTTTTGTGAACAATTAAATGCTTAATTGACATAATTGGATTGTATTTGTGATGTGATGTATTTTTGAATGGTTGATTTAATTTCTGTAATTTTGAGGGTAAATGTGGTATTAATTGATTTTAATCTTTGTAGGACTCGAGTTGAATCATGATTGAGTCAAATTGAGCCAAGTCAAGTCAAAATTGTTGATTCGATGGATTACAAACGTCATGATCAAGATTTGAGTCGAACCGGAGTCGATTTGGAGCTAAATTGGGCTTGATTTGGGGCTGAACCGGCTGGATTGGATTGAACCGGCGGCAAATAGCAGATGAACCCGGCTCAGCACAGGAATTTTCAAATCCCAGTTATAACGAGAAGTTTCACTGTAGCTCTGGTATCGCGACCACTGTAGCGCCTTCGTCCCGTTTGATTTTTCTTCCGTTTTTCTTCGTTTTTCATCGCAAGATCTTCGGATTTTCTTCTTCCAAATCATTTTCCAGTTCCAGAGACGATTTCTTCGACTCAGGTTGGCAATCAATCATGGAAGCGGATTGCACGGTGAGGGTTTTGCAGAGCGTTCGGTTCTCCACCGCGAGTTTCCTGCTTTTCTTCAGATCCAGACGATCGGAGCTATCAAATTGCAATTCAGGGGTTCTTTGAAGGATTTTGAGGGTTCCTGAGCATTACTTTACCGCGATCAAAAGGATTTCAGCTGGATCTTTAGATTCTTGATCTGCTCTGTTCGGCGTTCATCGGAGGGTTTCTGATTCGTACGATTGGAGTTTGATTCAGATCAAGTTGAGCTGAGATTTGTGGCTGATTCTCTGGGATTTCTGATGGGTTCTTCAGATCTAGTGTGATAGCTAGATTGGATTTGGTTTGGAAGGGAAGATCCGAAGTTTTTAGTTTAATTTCATTTCTGACTGTCTGTTTTTTTTGATTCTAGTTCTGAATTTCTTGTAACCTGAATTTGTTTCGGTTGAATTCCTTTAATTTGTTGATCTGTTGAGTGCATTACTTTTGGTTTTTTACTTTGTTATACTCGAAAGTTTCTATAGATTGAATCAATTCAGGTAATGAATTTTTAAACTTTTGAATCTGAAACTATACATGTGCACTGTTCCATATCAGTTTTAGAACTTTGTATCAGAGTTCTGTTAGATAGCTTAATCATTTAGTTTTCATTTCAAGAGTAGTTAATTGCATGTGTTTCTTTAGTATTGAATTTGTGTCATGTCAAGCTCAGAATTGGTTTTTACTAGTTTAGTGCATTTGCTAGTTTAATCAGATTTTAGTTTAGTTTAGTTTCCATGAATTGCATTTCCTTTAATTGTTGATTTCATTTCCTTGTTAAACTTTTATGTTTGCATTTAGGTCCATAGCCATTTGTTTCATAATTGCATTTTAACTTGCTTTCTATTTCATTTAATGTTTTTTCATTTACATTTCATTTGAAAAACACCAAAACCCCCATTTTTATAGAAAAACCCAAAAATAGAACGACATCCTAGCTTGATTCATACAATTCTCTATTAATCCTTGGAAAATACGACTCGTGGCCCCTATATTACATTTGTTTTGTGAGTTAAGGGTTTTCGATTATAAATTCTAATTTGAGGCTCATTCGTGACACTATTTGTGGGCTTATCAA
>NW_027431381.1:0-3288 GCF_044706935.1 Curcuma longa | reverse complement strand
TTTAATAATTTAAACTAATTTTAATACAATTTAAATAATTTTGATAGTTAAATATCATAGTAGTTATCTAATTAGCTACTATCATTCCTAAGTAACTATTATAATTTATTTTTAAATGTTTTTGATCATCTAAAATAATTTTAATAAAATTTAAATAATTTTAATTAAATTGATAAAAAAATATTTTAATATAAATAGTATTTTATATATACTAATTTTGATTAAAATAAAATAGTCAAAAATTTTATATTTAACAGTGGGGCATCATCTTTTAATTTATTTTGAAAACAAAATATTCTTTTGATTATTTACATGATGCCTTTTTATTTTTATTTTGAAAGTCTGAGTGCCTTTTTTTCAATTGGAAAAAATGCTGAAATTATTTATGATTAAGAGAATTTTTCAATATTCATCCCATCACCTCTGTGTTTTTTCGCTAATCTTTAATCACTCATTGTATCTTAATGTGTATAATATTTTTTAGTGGTATACATCTTTATCTGTAATCTTAAGACTAGATATTTTCTGTCCCCGGGGTAATGGTGCAACGGTAGGATATTTGGATTGTAACTCAAGGACCCGCGGTTCGATCCCCAGCTACGGCGTATTTGCAAGAATTTTCTTCCAAATGGGGAATGCAATTAAAGGATGTTGGGCATCTAGATTGGCCGTTGTATGCGCTTCCCGATTTACCCTGGTGGTGGTTGGGAAATTTCCGTTGGATTCTGGGCCGGCCACCCCCAGGGATTGAGTCCATGAGACTAACTGGAATTTATCATTTTTTTTTTAAGACTAGATATTTGTTACGATTGAATGTTCATAGTCATTAGTTGGCGATCGATCTATTTACAGCATTAAAACATCGTGAGGTCATTAATCATGTTGTTGGATCGAAAGCGCTAGAGGGGGGGTGAATAGCGCTCGCGGCTATTTTGTTCGTTTCGGAATCGTACGAGTAAAATAAACGCAGCGGAATAAAAAATAAAAAAAAACAAGAGACAAAGGCACCAAGATTTACTTGGTTCGGAGCCTTGAGTGACTCCTACTCCAAGGCCCGCGATCGTTGATCGCTTTCGATGGGCAACAACTATAATATCGAAAAAATTTAATACAAGTGTTATACCAATAATTAATAAATGAAAACCTTAGAAATCAATTGTATTCGGTGGCAGCACTTTGAAGAAGTTTGGAAAGCAATGAACTGGTGGCAGCACCTTGAAGAACTTTGGAAAGCAATTGTCTTTGGCAGCACGTTAATGGAGGAAGGATTTGCAAGGTTTCGTTGGCAGCACCTTTTAGAGGAATGGCTTTTTACAAAGAATTAATTCTGTGCAACGCTGCTGCCATCCTTTTTATAGAGTCTTGAAGCTTTTCACGGTAAACCATGTATCAAATTTTATCCACCGTAAACCATGTATCAAAGTTTATCCATAGTAATTGCATGCATTAAGGTTTATCCACGGTAAACCTTTACCATGCATGAAAGTTTATCCATAGTAATTGCATGCATTAAGGTTTATCCACGGTAAACCTTTACCATGCATGAAAGTTTATCCATGGTAAACCGTGCATGCATCCATGATAAACCATGCATCAAGATTTTATCCACGGTAAACCTTGCATCTACGCGTGGATCTCACGCAGGGCGTTCAAGGCGTCTCGAATACTGTTCATCCGAAGCAAATGTTGCATTTTGGTCCCTGCAAAATATGTTAATTCCAAAAACAGACCTGCAACACAAAGTTAGGACATAAATAAAAATAGATATCGACAGCCTCTGGACTGTCCGGGTCTGACTTTGAATTTCCATCCGGAAATCCTAGGTGGACCCGACGCCTACTGTTCCCTCTACGGGGAACGCGTCCTCACCTACTCCCCTCAGGAGAGATTACCTGATGTCAGCTCGATCCTCCAGATCGACTGGACTTTTGCTCGGCGCTCGATGCTCCCGGACTTTCTGCTGGACTTCCGCTTTTCGGCTGGTCCAGTCTTCCACCTGGTTCGCGACACCAGGACTTTCCACCTAGGGTTACCACCCCCTAGGACTTTTGCCTGAAGCACTCGACCCACCAAGACTTTCCGCATAGGGTTACCACCCCCTATGACCTAGGGTTACCACCCCTAGGGTTTTCCCTTTGCCTAACCGCAGCTAGGACTTTTGCCTAAGTACACTTAGGACTTTCCTGCAAACTCATTCAAACCGTTAGATCACAAATGGACTTAACTTTGAATCCCTTTGCCATAATCAAAACTTAGGTTCGATCGTCGGATGCTTCCCGCACCAACACTGTTACAATTCATCTCCAGTTCAGGATTTACATGAAAAATATAGATAGTAGATAATAATAGGAATAGTATACTAGAGGGTATTAAGTAATTATATATGAGTTGCTGATAAAAGACGCCCTTTTGATTAAAAAATTAAAATGGAACCCCTTTCATGATTCCCAAAAAATAAGAGTGTTTTGTTTTCCGTTGGCCTAAAATGAATAGTAAAGAATCTACAATTCTATAAGAGATATACAAGTTTTTTTTTCAATAGACTTCATCGTTTGAGAGACACTACACTTTCGCTTGTAGATTATTGAACCATTTTAATCAACATTTCAACATTTTAAACACAAACAGAGAAATGGTGGTTTCTCTGTCGAGCTTCTCGTTTGCAATTGCCGAAGCTGAAGGCAGCTACTTCTTTTGCATCTGCTGCTCTTAGTGAAGTCATGGAAAGCCTCAAGATTGCTTTAAGAAGGCCGATGTAATGAAAGCTTTTCTGAAGGGAATGGGAGGTAAAAGATAGTCGTAATCATACAAGTATAGGAGATCCAACGAAGAACTACAAGTTCTACCTCATAGGGTAAATTTATAAGAAAGGAGCTCGGCGTATTCAGAAAATCATCCTCTGACTTAGGAATAAAGTTGGGGTCTTCTGATCACCTTTCCTGGCAACACTCTGCAGTCGACTTGTAATCAGATTCTTCAACAAGTCTGCTACGATTGGTTATACATGTCAGTGTGGATTACACAGCCAAGGGTTCATAAGTGATGACTGCTAGCAAGGAAATTTTCACACGAACCCAATCTGCTAAGCTAGCTTAGTAGCAAAGAAACGTAAACATAACCTTTGTTGGCGAAGTTTCTCAGCAAAAGGGTCTGCTAGAACTTCATCAGCTACATCAGGTGTCTTAGCTTCAGGCAATTTATCTTTCTTCCCAGCACTTTTGACGGCTGCCTTTGAAGCGGTAGTCTTTGCCGCTTGTTCTGGCTTTAGTACCTGCATAATTCCATGAA
>NW_027431380.1:0-18643 GCF_044706935.1 Curcuma longa | reverse complement strand
GGTCCAACGTTCTCATGAAAAAAGCATATAAATAAGCCCTAAAGGATACTGTAAAACTATGTTAATAGCCTCATCAATGTGGTCGAGAGATTTTAATTTCATTTGAACTTTATTGAAGTTAACTCAAAACCCTTGAGTTGGGATGCAAAACAACTTGCTGACTTGATAGCTGGGAACTTCTGTTATTGTACTTTGTTATCAACTATGATGGTTATTCCGCATTGGCTAGGTGGTTCCTCATGTCTTATGAGCCTCAAGAATGACCTCTTCCTTTTTATGTTCCTTTTGGTGAGGTTCCAAAGTGGACATTATATTGAATCATGAGTGTGGTTGAATGTGCCAAAAATGCATCTCGATAATAATCTAAAACTTTCTAATATTATTTAAGAATGTTGGAATGAGTTTGGAATGTTTACTTTGAAGATATACTTACTACGTGTTAATGTCAAATTAAATTAGGTATTTTGCAAACCAAATTTTTGTTTTAGTCTGAAAATGCAGGTGCAAGCTCATACCCTTTATATTCATAATAGATGAATTTGATATTTATTTTCATGATTAATTTTCATGTTGAGTAACCAATATTGTAGAAAGGAAGTGACTATTTATTCAAATCTAACAATTTGAAATTCCTTATAGATATGCAAGCATTCATTTTATTATTGATTTTTAAAAATTATTTTTAACATTTATAAATCTTGTTGATTTACTTTCTATGTCAGGAATATTTGGGCAGAAAATGGCTGGAACTATAAGGGAAGATGATTTCTTTACTTTTGGAGGTAAGTTGTTGATGTTAGATAAGCTCATTCAGATCATTATTAATAAATCTAACAGACTTCTAATATTTCTCTAACCATTTTCCAAGATCTGTTTAAATGAATGAACACTTATATATTAGAGATTGCGAACATGGCATATGAAAAGGCTAGCCGCTCCAGTCATGTGGACTTTATCCATGTAAAATTTTCATACACACATTTAGCTCGAGTTGATTATGGGCATTTCAATTTTGAAGTAATCTTAATTGTTCTTTTGCTTGTTCATGCATCTATTCAACCAAAAAAAATATTAGAGCAACATGAAACTTCACAAGTTTCTATACTATGTGAATAGAGACATGCTTAGAAATCTGAATCATAAGTCAACAAATATTTAAAAATTAACAAGAGAATGATGAGGACATGACCAATGAGCATGAAAGGTATAAGGTACTAAATTTAGTTAGTTCAACAGCAAAGCCAAAAGTTGCAACAATTAGAAACAATATAATGAATGGTTTAACATAAATACTAAGAAAACCGTAAAAGACAATCACTGTGAGAAGCATCTTACAATAGAGAAAAAAAGATTGAATGACAAACAAGAGAACTGGACAAACTTCCTTGACCAACAGAACCTCCTGAAACTTGAGCACATACCAATTGATTTCCTATTATACAAGAGTGAAAACAATAATCATGCAAGATTTTATAGATGTTGTATCACTAGGATACGCAAATATAATCAGTTGCTTGATGATCTTCAAACACACCAACCATCTTTAACAAATGTTAATCAAATCATGTCCATGTTCCATCCACTAATGAGTTTGTGATAACAGATTGAGAAAGAGTAGAAAAATTTTGAAGTATAATTTGTACTGAAAATTGGTCAAGTAGAAACGAAAAGAAATAAAAGTAAAGAACAAGAAAACTAGAAGAGGAACATAAAGATAACAAAAATAAAGGTGGAAAAAATATTGTAATATATTTGTGTGTGTGTGTGTGTATTCTTGATGATCATCTATGTACATTTTTTATGATTAAGATAAACTAAGATAGTATTTAAAATTTAAACTATTCTATAGTTATAACTAAAATATAATAGCATAAAAGTAGAAAGAAGATAAAAATGAGGAAGATATAAAAGAGAATAAAAATAATAAAGGAGACAAGGAAAATATAGGATAATAGATACAAAAGACAACAAGATAATGTGATACTCACATAACTATGCATTTCTACCTACTAAGTTTGATTTCAATGTATTTTCTATATTGGTTAATTAAAATTGTATATTACTCACATATAAGCAAATTGATTAATTAAAATTGTAAATTGACCACCAGGGTAAATACTCACATATGTCAAGCAAATTGATTATGAATTTAATAAAATAAATAATAACTATTTATGATTTATCTTTATTTGAAATTGAATATTAAGTTCTTAAATAGTTTGAGATCTTGTAACATAAAACATACAAAAGATAATAATAATAAGAATGCTCGGAATGCCTATGTACCGACTAAAATTTGACTTGGAAGAGAAGCTCAATCTCATAGCTAAGAATAACAATGCACAGAATACGTAAATATTGATCTAATCAAAGAGAGAAGTTCAATCCCACAGCTATGAAGATACATAAGAATGCTAGAATAACTGAATACAAATTATAATCTGACAGGGAGAGGAGCATTATCGATAATCCCACGGTCATGAAAATAATAAGTATAAGAATGTCGAATATCGATTATAACTCGACCTAGGAGAGGAGCTCGATCCCACAACCAAGAATAAGAATGTTTGGAATACCTGAACACCAATTATAATTTGATCGGAGAGAGAAGCTCGATCCCATGACCATGAAGTTAATAAGCATAAGAATGTCCAGAATAGATGAATATAGATTATAATCCAACCGAGGAGAGTAGTTTGATCCCACGGCCATGAAGATAATGAGAAGGATGCTCGGAATGCCTAAGTATCGACTGTAATCCGATAAAAAAGAGAAGTTCGATCCCACGACCATGAAGGCAATAAAAATAAGAATGCCCAGAATACCTAAATATAGATTATAATCCGACTAGGGAGAGGAGTTCGATCCTATGACCATGAAAATAATAAGTATAAGAATGTCGAATATCGATTATAATCCGACCGAGGAGAGGAGATCGATCCCATGGCCAAGAATAAGAATGCTTGGAATACGTGAATACCGATTATAATCCGATCGGGGAGAGGAGTTCGATTCCACGACCATGAAGATTACAAGCATAAAAATATCCAAAATACCGAATATCCATTATAATCTGACCGGGAGAGGAACTCGATCCCACGCCCATAAAGATAATAAGAAGAACAATGTCCAAAATGCCTAAGTACCAACTGTAATCTAATCGGAAAGGAAACTCAATCCTACGGCTAAGAATAAGAATGTCCGGAATACCTGAATACATATTATAATCCAATCGGGGAGAGAAGCTCGATCCCATGACCATAAATATAATAAGCATAAGAATGTCTAGAATATCTGAATATCAATTATAATCTGACCGAGGAAATAAGCAAAGAGTCAAATTAAACTTTGTGGTGGAAAGCTAATTGAATTTTTAAACTAGGATATAGTATATCAAGAATTCAAGAAATAAGGAAAAGAATGACAATTAAAGCTTATAAGGGTTTAAATATTGACAAACTATGACAATGTATGATTATATCCTATTAGCGAGTGATACAATGTATACATTTTTACAAAATTTTAAAAAAAAAAGAAAAGAAAAGAAATTTACAGTATTCATTCTATAACTCATCGATAATACCAATGTGTGTTATTAACAATCTTTACAGTATTCATTCTATGCTGTAAGCATTATCGGAGAGGTATAGAGGTGTTAGTAAATAGTTTGTAGGCTAGGAAAAGTATAATAATTTGTCATTGAATCAAGATATTTTCTTGATCATGATAAGAACTAGTGAATGGTAGTGCAATAATTATCTTAAATATCTCAAAAAAATAGAAAACATAGAGGATCAAATTTTATATTTAAAAGCCTATCTTTTCCTAAAGGATCAAACATACAATTCATCAACATAATAAAAAAAAATTCCCATGTGGTAAGAAAGTATTATCACATTATATACTCAATTCAATTCAATACAATGTTCATTTTCCATTAATTAATGGTATTTAAATTATAGTTTATAAAAGAATTTTTAACTATGATAAGGCATTTGAAGAAAAAACAGGAATAGATGGCCAAAGAATTAAAGATATTATGTCAATTCAACCTTCTTGATAAAATTCTTTACTATGCCAAGCCGCTAATTGATACTAGTAATATCTCCAAAGCTATTTACCTAATGAGGCTAGAGAAATTTCAAACTGCATAAGTAATGTGTCTACATTCCCTACATCTAAACATAATAAGGTGACACAAGAAGAAACATAAAAAGTAATGGAAAGAATAAACATCCAATAATAATAATAATAAGCGTGAACACCTAGATTATCAAAATAATAATAATAATCCACAATTAGTACCTAACAAACTAACATCATTATTATTGCTAAAAAAACTCAATAGAAGAATTTTTCATTTGTCGGATAATTTTTATACACAGTATGCGAAGAGGCCTTAGTTACATAAAATATCATTTATGTGCTTCCAAAGAGAGATTGATAATTAAAATAAGTAACAAAATCAAAAACAAGAAAACAACCCTACTTTAACCAATAATTATAGAAACCAAAAAATTTTAAACTTAAAATAAGCCAAGTCTAGTTAATTAATTAAAGTAGCACTTCAAAAGAGGCAAGTTAAAACAAAATATTTTTTTTTACCAATCTATCATATATTACATTAGGAAATGTTCATTGCTAAGGTACATAATTGAACAACAAATGTAGAACCATCAAAATTGCATGCCATATAACAAAAACAAGTATGTTATCTTTGTCTCCCCCCTATCTAGTCAAGGTAACAACCACCTTTGATATCATGATAGTTGTTTCATTGCTATGTGAATATTGGTTTTATGATTTATTGTCAACAAAATTTTAAACTCAACCACTCATAATTTTAAGCTTACCCATGATAGCTCTAACATCAAAACCACCTTTCTAAATTTAACGATTAGTACTACTGTAACGACCCGCCCTCCTTACTACTCTTTAAGGGCCGCCACTTAATTACTAACTTCACTTACTAATGTTACTTATATTAATAATGGCAGTACTTAAAGTTTTCAAGGTGTGAATAAAATCCAAACATGCAACTAAGTAGCAGCTAAAGCATATCAATACAGAAGCATGCTATGGATCATCATGAATTTCTTCTATAAAAGAACTAACATACATGGCAACTGTTATAAAAAGAATTTTCAGAAGAATTTAATTCCAGCCTTACCGAGAGCATTTCAGCAATATCAGAATAAAGCAAATAATCTATCTACTATATCCAAGTAACAAGAAATAATATGTACCACCTCTAGATTCTTCTAACAATTCAAAGCAGAAGAAAGAATAAATTAACATCCATTTAAATTCTTAGCAAGGTCCTTGAAGCTTCCATTCTCAACATCACACATTCATCATCTCCTTGTTGCCTTCTGATGTGCGTAGGATGTATATATGTATTTATGCTTTATTTGCACATCTTTCTGAGTTTATTGCTAAATTCTTGTGTGCATTGCATCCCTTATTTATGCATTTAGGCACATATCTTGCATTTCCTAGTTCGGAGATCTGCTCGTGTTTTTACTTGTTTCAGGGTGGAAAATGGAGCAAAAACGGGCAAAATGGAGTAACCATTGAAGACAAGGCAAGACAGGGCCGTGCCTCATAGGCACGGCCGTGTCTATTCAGCTTCCTGGCCGTGCTTCACAGGGCACGGGCGTGTGCACAAACAGAAGACCAACAAGCCTGGGCCGTGCCTCACTGGCACGGCCGTGCCAACATCCCCCTCAGCAGCAGCCAGAGGCCGTGTCTACCAGACACGGCCGTGCTTTGAAACAGAAGCCAGCCGAGACTTGGCCGTGCCTCACAGGCACGGCCGTGTTTCCAACAAGAACTCAAGCCACTGCTGTTGGCCGTGCCCACCAGGCACGGCCGTGTGTCAAAACAGAAGGGTCCCAGCAGCTGGCCGTGCCTCAAAGACACGGCCGTGTCCAGCAAATGAGGAGAGACAGGCTGTGGCCGTGCCTCACAGGCACGGCCGTGCCTTCAAACAGAGCCAAGCCAAGTCTGGACCGTGCCCCAGAGGCACGGCCGTGCCCCCGGACAGAAGCTTCACTGCCTCAGGCCGTGCCCCCAAGGCACGGCCGTGCCTCCTCCAACCGTCCGATGCCCACACCCACACGGGGCCGTGCCTCCCAGGCACGGCCGTGTGAGCGGGGGCGTGCTGACTTCGTGACCTGCATATAAATAGGTCCTCTTAGTGACCTAAGAAAGGGGGGAGACCTTGGAGAGCCACCGGAGCTGTTCTAGAGCCACCGACGCCTGTTTCGGAGCGAGATTCGACGATCCATCCACCGATCCGACTGCTCCAGTCCATCCTCATCCCATCTACGCCGAGATTGCAGTCCGAGGAAGAAGATAAGTCTTATTTCCTGCATTTCCTTGTTGTATCTTTGGATTGAGATGTATTCTTTCCTTCCTTTGGCTTGTAACCTCCACGCTATGGAGTAGATTCCCTAGATTCTAGGATGTAGGATGAATCAGATGTAATGGATGATTGTATTTGGATTTGATTAATCTACCGTTTTCTATGATATAATTGTCTATTGCTTTGTGGATTTATGCTTGTGCTTGAATGATAAATTGTGTGTGTGAATCCATGAGGGTAGGGATTTGATTATGAATTGAGGAATCATTAGGCCGTACACCGGGGCGCTTCGTGACAGGGAGAATGCCTTGAACCGGGCGAGTTTCCGAGGGGTTTCTTAATGCATAGTTAATTCTTATGAGGGATAGTTAGCGGTCATTCGTTGTTGGGGAGAGGTCCGTAAAAAGATATCCTGTGACAGGGGATAGGGTTCTTTTAGTACTCCGGGGCGCCTGAGTGACACGGGAATGCCTTGAACCGGGCTTCTAGAACCATCTCAAACCGACAACGAGTGACGTAAGAACACCAATGCATTATTTCGAGGATACCTGACGAGGTCGAATTGGATAAATTGGTTAACATCCCTACAATTGAACAATTATTGAGGAAAGGTAGAGGATCCAAGTCAATCAATCCATACTCTGAGGAGTCCGAAGTCCTAGGATCGTTTCACAACCCAGTGTCACAGTCGATTCCTTTCTCCGAATTCTAGGATAAAGTACTTTAGAACACTCCCATCTCCCCCACACAACTCATGCTCAATTTTCTCTCCACCTTTTTGTGCTAGATCTAGTAAGTAATTCCACGGTCCCTGTGGATTCGATCTTTTTATTACTTGACGACATTCCGTATACTTGCGGAACGCTATCAAGTTTTTGGCGCCGTTGCCGGGGATCGTGCGCAATTATTTACTAATCTAGCACATTAAGTTTTTCTTTTTGTTTTCTTTTATTTACATAGCTTCCATTTATTCTTTTTATTCTTTCATTGATTGGTACATTCATTTATGCAGAATTCTTTTTCTGAAGGATATTCATATCTTCTTTTATTTGTGTATGCGTAGGTCCTGACATACTTTCAAAGGATTTATATACTCAAGAATATGTCTCGAAAATCTTTGAAGGACTACGCAGCACCAAAGGCGAGAGGGATGTCATCATGCATCACCCCTCCAAACATTGAAGCAAAAAGTTTTGAAATCAAACCAGAATTTATTACAATGGTTCAGAAAAATCAGTTTGGAGGAGGACCAAATGAAGACCCTGGCTTGCACATGAGAACATTTTCAGAATATTGCAGTGTAATGAAATGTCCTGGGGTCAGTTTAGATGCAACAAGACTTCTGCTATTCAGTTTCTCACTCAAAGATAAGGCGAAAGATTGGTTCAACCATTTACCTCAAAATGGAATATCTACTTGGGAGCAATGTGAAAAGATGTTCTTGAACAGATTTTATCCCCCAAGTAAGACAGCCCAAATGAGAAATATGATCACAGACTTCGAGCAGAATGATGGAGAATCTTTATTTGAAGTTTGGGAAAGGTTTAAAGGAATGTTGAGAAAATGCCCACATCATGGATTGGATCAATGGCTAATCATTCACATCTTCTACGACGGAATCAATTCTCAAACAAAAGTACATTTGGATTCTGCTGCAGGAGGTGCCTTAATGAATAAGAGCGTTAAAGAAGCCGAAGAGTTAATTGAATGTGTGGCTCTCAACCAACATCAATGGGCTGATAAAAAAAATAACATTCCAAGCCTCCTGGGAAATGTGAAACAGGCACCAGTACATCATTTATGGCTCAGCTAGAGAGCTTGAGTAAGAAGAAAGAAACAAGTCAATCAAGCAAGGTTAGTGCAGTGACTTCAATTTCTGAAGCTTGCCGCAACAACCAAAGGCCATCTATTCAAGTTCCACCTAAGTCAAATAACGAGGTGTCGGATACCCAGAAAATGTTGAAAATTCTGGAGGAACTTCAAGGTAACATGGTTAGAATTAATGAGAAACTTGATGACCATGATAAGAGGATGAAAATGCAGGAAACTCAGATGACTCAGATGAATACTTCCCTCACCTCCAGAACAGTGGGTACATTCCCAGGAAAACCAGTCCCTAGCCAAATGGAGCAATGTTATGCTATTGAGTTGAGGAGCAATCCGAATATTAAAGGGAAGAAACCTTATATGATAGCTCCTCTGGAGGGTATTCCAAGCACAACTACCGCTGAACAACCTCATTCCTTTATGCCTAGTATTGAAGATGAACCTGAGGAACTTGAGATTGTTATGTCCGGTGGAGCACAATCTAAGAAAACTTAGTGCAAGAGATACCCATAAATCAAAAGCTCCAAGTAATGGATGAAGAGTTTGAGAAACTACTTGGCAGAGTCAAAGACATCATAGTGGATGCTCCCCTTCTTGACGCACTTACCGAGATGCCCAGATTATCAAATTTCATTAAGGGACTTGTATCCACAAAGGACCTCACTCGGGCCAAAAAGATGGTGGCGCTCCCGGAGGAAGTGAGTAACATAATATTAAACAAGGGACTTTCTCCTAAGCTCAAGGACTCAGGTAGTTTTACCATTCCATGCAAATTAGATAATATTTCAATTGGTAGAGCTTTCTGTGACCTAGGGGCGAGCGTCAACATCATTCCCCACACAACAAGTGATAAATTTGGATTTACGGATCTTAAACTTAACGCCACGGCACTTCAACTAGCGGACTGCTCACATATATATTCAAGGGGCATAGTTGAAGATGTGTCGGTGGAAGTCGGGGGATTCACCATCCCCACCGACTTCATTGTACTTGATATGAAAGAAGATCCGTCAGTCCCAATCATTTTGGGAAGGCCATTCTTATCCACTGCTGGGGCTATCATTGATATGAAGAATCATAGGTTATCCCTGGAAGTTGGAAGAGAAAGAGTGGAGTTCGACCTCTCGCAAGACTCAAAAGCCATTCTTTCAGAAAAGAAGCATCACTGTGAGCTGGATGATATTCAGCAAACAAAGAAAGTATTGTACCATTCTTTCACATTGCCGACAAAGAGACCCGTACCGGCCGGGAAAATAAGGAAGCTTTATGAAAAAAAGGAAAAATATAAAGTACCACCAAGGGCTCGATTACGAAAGGTAAATAAATGAACCCTGTACATTTGTAGACTTTTAGAGTTTTTGTTGGTTTCAATAAGCTGCTAATAAGTTTTCTTGCTTTTGCAAGAAATTTTCTGAACCGGAAGCTAATAAATAGCTGGGCGTGCCTCTTAGGCGTGCCTCTTAGGCACGGCCGTGCCTTTCACAAGGCACAACCCAGCACCAGGCCGTGTCTCATAGACACGGCCGTGCTTCCCAACAGAAGCACGCCATCCACAAGCCGTGTCTACTAAGCACGGGCGTGCTTGCAAACAGAACCGTGACAGCCCTAGGCCGTGCCTCCAAGGCACGGCCGTGTGGATCCATTTGCAGCATGTCTTGTCTAACCCGTGCCTTGTAGACACGGGCGTGCCTCATAAATAGAAGGGTGACCTTGTTAGGCCGTGTCCTTTAGACATGGGTCGTGCTCCCTTTGTTTTAAAAAGGCACACGGCCGTGGCTTCCTTACACACGGCCGTGTACCCCCAAAACTCAGCCTTCTACTCTCACATCTCACCAAAAAAACTCAGCCTTCTCCTCTCACATCTCACCTCTTCCACATTCCTAAACCCTCTTTTCCACTTTCTTTTCTTTTTCCATCTCTTTTCCACTTTCTTCTATCTTAAATCCACCTTAAAACTTCAGATTTGCTTCCTCCATCACCTCCTCCAGGCCCTGGAAGGAGGTAGAAAAATTCAAGTCTGGGGGACCCAAAAATATGTACATAGTGTAAATAGTTGCATTTTGTTTTGAACTTTGCTTTCTTTACTTAGGTTGCAATTTGTTTTGAAATTTGCTTTTGCATTTTGCTTTTTTGCTTTGAAAAATTTGCTTTTGCAATTTGCTTTGAATTTTGCTTTATGCACGGTAGATTAACATGTCAGTGATCACCAAGTCATCTCATGCTTGTTTCTCTTGCAAGAACAGTAGCACTTGTTAAGATAAGGATGATTAGTGCTTGTAGTTAATATCCTAGGACTATATCTTTTCTTATCTTCATAAGTAGGAAGTGAGCTAGGATAACTTGGATAGTCAAACCTTGGCCTGGTTTTAGGATCTCTTTCACTTATACCTAATCTAGGAGGTTGATAGATTTCTGAAAGTAGTCATGATTCATGAAACCTGCTTAGTACTAGTGTTTCCATGGTGATCTTCCATTGCATTTTGGTTACTGGACCAACTCAAGGCATGTAAGCTCTTTTGGAAAAATCTTACATCCTTGCTAAAAAAAAAAAAAAAAACATTCTACCGTTTGCAATAAAAGCAAATTCAATGCAAAAACAATAAAAGGATGAAAAAAAACAGTTTCGAGAGTGGAAACTTTTCATTTACCCCTTTGAGACCGAAAAGCGGTTACTGGGGAAATAAATGATTTGATTCCCTTGACTTGAGGTAATCCTTTGAGACCTTGTGCAATGGAAGATATGAACCAAGCCTGTGGCAGGTAAGTGTCTAAGGCCGGGAACACTTAGGAATTCGGTAGCATGACGACTTGACTAGAAGTAAGGATTTTGATACCAAATGGATTTAGGTCACTTTTTGCACTTAGCACGGAGAACTACTTCTAGGCCATTGTTTTGATGATTTTGAGTTTCATGCTTACCATTACTCATGTTTGATAAGATTAGATTGCTGTGCTTAGGATATATAATTTGCTTGCATTGGTTATCTAAATCTAGACGCTAAGTTTTTGCTTGAGGACAAGCAAAGGTTTAAGTCTGGGGGTGTGATGTGCGTAGGATGTATATATGTATTTATGCTTTATTTGCACATCTTTCTGAGTTTATTGCTTAATCTTGTGTGCATTGCATCCCTTATTTATGCATTTAGGCACATATCTTGCATTTCCTAGTTCGGAGATCTGCTCGTGTTTTTACATGTTTCAGGGTGGAAAATGGAGCAAAAACGGGCAAAAACGGAGTAACCATTGAAGACAAGGCAAGACAGGGCCGTGCCTCATAGGCACGGCCGTGTCTATCAGCTTCCTGGCCGTGCTTCACAGGGCACGGGCGTGTGCACAAACAGAAGACCAACAAGCCTGGGCCGTGCCTCACTGGCACGGCCGTGCCAACATCCCCCTCAGCAGCAGCCAGAGGCCGTGTCTACCAGACACGGCCGTGCTTTGAAACAGAAGCCAGCCGAGACTTGGCCGTGCCTCACAGGCACGGCCGTGTTTCCATCAAGAAGGAAGCCACTGCTGTTGGCCGTGCCCACCAGGCACGGCCGTGTGTCAAAACAGAAGGGTCCCAGCAGCTGGCCGTGCCTCAAAGACACGGCCGTGTCCAGCAAATGAAGGAGAAGACAGGCTGTGGCCGTGCCTCACAGGCACGGCCGTGCCTTCAAACAGAGAAGAGCCAAGTCTGGACCGTGCCCCAGAGGCACGGCCGTGCCCCCGGACAGAAGCTTCACTGCCTTAGGCCGTGCCCCCAAGGCACGGCCGTGCCTCCTCCAGTGTCCGATGCCCACACGGGGCCGTGCCTCCCAGGCACGGCCGTGTGAGCGGGGGCGTGCTGCCTTCGTGACCTGCATATAAATAGGTCCTCTTAGTGACCTAAGAAAGGGGGGAGACCTTGGAGAGCCACCGGAGCTGTTCTAGAGCCACCGACGCCTGTTTCGGAGCGAGATTCGACGATCCATCCACCGATCCGACTGCTCCAGTCCATCCTCATCCCATCTACGCCGAGATTGCAGTCCGAGGAAGAAGATAAGTCTTATTTCCTGCATTTCCTTGTTGTATCTTTGGATTGAGATGTATTCTTTCCTTCCTTTGGCTTGTAACCTCCACGCTATGGAGTAGATTCCCTAGATTCTAGGATGTAGGATGAATCAGATGTAATGGATGATTGTATTTGGATTTGATTAATCTACCGTTTTCAATGATATAACTGTCTATTGCTTTGTGGATTTATGCTTGTGCTTGATGATAAATTGTGTGTGTGAATCCATGAGGGTAGGGATTGATTATGAATTGAGGAATCATTAGGCCGTACACCGGGGCGCTTCGTGACAGGGAGAATGCCTTGAACCGGGCGAGTTTCCGAGGGGTTTCTTAATGCGTAGTTAATTCTTATGAGGGATAGTTAGCGGTCATTCGTTGTTGGGGAGAGGTCCGTAAAAAGATATCCTGTGACAGGGGATAGGGTTCTTTTAGTACTCCGGGGCGCCTGAGTGACACGGGAATGCCTTGAACCGGGCTTCTAGAACCATCTCAAACCGACAACGAGTGACGTAAGAACACCAATGCATTATTTCGAGGATACCTGACGAGGTTGAATTGGATAAATTGGTTAACATCCCTACAATTGAACAATTATTGAGGAAAGGTAGAGGATCCAAGTCAATCAATCCATACTCTGAGGAGTCCGAAGTCCTAGGATCGTTTCACCACCCAGTGTCACAGTCGATCCCTTTCTCCGAATTCTAGGATAAAGTACTTTAGAACACTCCCATCTCCCCCACACAACTCATGCTCAATATTCTCTCCACCTTTTTGTGCTAGATCTAGTAAGTAATTCCACGGTCCCTGTGGATTCGATCTTTTTATTACTTGACGACATTCCGTATACTTGCGGAACGCTATCAGGATCCAAATTCTAGAACTTGGGATCCTACAAAGACCTTGGTCTTGCTTTGTTTACAGCTACTCATAACCCCCTAACAGGATTTAATAAGACACTAACAACCACTCATGTGAGTTTAAAACCATGTAAGCCTATCCAGCTGAAAATTGAAAGCTACAGATTCATGATTTGGAGCAATTGAACTAGAATTAGCTACAATGCATGCTACAAAAAAATCTGGAACAAATACGAAACTATACATACTCCTTGATATTGTTTTCATGCTTCTACTAACCCTTAAAACTTTTAAGCATATGAAATTTTTTGTGTTTACACTACAACATTATGTAAGCATAAATATATAAATAGGCTGTAGTTGATCATGCTCAAGGAGATAGCAGAGAAAACAATTATGCACTGTAAGAAAAAGATTCGGCCATGTCAAACTCACATGCTAAGTTACTGGCCTCTCAGGCTAGATAAAGTAGCAAGGAAAATCAAACCAAAATACTAACAGGGGCTGGTCTTGCTTAGAGAAGAGAAACCTTACAACATGTTTCCGAAATTCAGAGAAGGAAAACGAAATCATGGAACTACTCCTACTGCAGGTGAGTAGTAACTTACCTTGCGTTCTTGGACTTACAGTCGACGGAGAAGACCTCTATGGTTTCAGAAAGGTTGCTACTTCGGTGATCCCTTAACGTCGGGTGTTCCCCTCGACGAGGAGATCATAAAACTGTGCCGATCCCTCAGAAACAGCCCACAGTTGGCAGTCGGAGGAGAGCCCTAACGGCGGCTTCGTTTTCGTCCGAATAGGAAAAAACGCAGGCGCGCGGCGAGGAGAGGAGTTAGGGTTTGGGGAAAAATACAATCGATTCTCTAACTTAACCTCTTTTATACCCGTAATTATTTTCAATTTCTAAAATTGCTTAATCAATATTTCATTCCCTATTTGTTCACAAAACATTTGTTGGATTCTTGGCTAGCAGCAACAAGTTAAGGTGTCCCTTGGTTAAGGGTCTTGGGTTCTCAAGCCTTAGTTTGGCCTATTCTTGTAGTGATTTTATTTTTTTATAAAAATACCAAATGACCTCCAAAAATTACATAAAAATACTCTAAAAATTTCTAAAAATCTTTAGAATATTTCTATGGTATTTCTAAATATTTTTAAGCACTTTTAGGACTCGAAATAAGAAAATTTGGGATGTTACAACTACTAAGTAATATTGAGAGGTTGAATAGATAAAAATATCTATAGATACCTAGTAGCTATCCTAGTTATAAACTTAGTCTATAAATCAATTTATGAAAGCATCTCCTTATTAAAATTTTTCAGTTGTATAAGACATCTTACTCAAATCCCACAACAATATTTCATAATCTACCTATGCAAAGCTATCAATTCCATGAATAATTAAATCATTTCAACTTTATATCTTTTGATCTTTGTGGTGTTAAGTTTCATTGCTAGTTAGCATAATTGAACACAAAGAAAGATGTGGAGAATCAAAGAAGTCATTTAATTCATAATTTAAAAGCAAATAAAATCGCTAATCACTTTATCAGAATAAAACATAATCAAAAGCTAATAATGAGAAAAAAAAAAGCAAGTTAGAACAATGAGTAAATGAAAATTTGAAAATTGTCAAAGATATAAGAAAAGTTCCTAGGGAGTATTACATCTCAACATGTTTGAGAAGCAAAGATTGACAAGAGATTATTAAGAACATATGTTGATGATATTTCTCCCTCCCTCCCTCCTTCCTCACTAAAGTATATATCTACAATCACTCGAAGAGCTATCATGTCATCACATGGCGCAGTTGGCCACTGCGTGAGTGTTTGCCACAAAAGGTCTTGGGGTCAATTTCCAATGGCGAAATGCTTGTTGGGTTCCTGCCTCCCCCATGCAGGGGCCACTGTGTTAGAGCAAAGCCTCCCGTGATTTACTTCTCAACAAATAGTTGTAGGACTGGCTATGTGGGGCGCCCGGGATTAGCATATGACCTTTTTTGCCACATGTTATTGCATGAACTCAAAATAAAGAAAAAAATATCTTATGAAATCTTCACTATACTACATGTTTTACACAAGATTAAGATCATAAATTTAAATGTTCATTCATTCAGCTAAGTTAAAAGTTAACATATTCCCCCTCAAAATCTATTTATAAGAATCAAAATCTTTTTTAGTGTTTGCAAAATTCTTAATGTGGTTCATATTTTAGATTATGTTCATGATGTGAAAGATTGTCATGTTATTTCTGCATACTATGCTCCTTCACAAAAATATAAATTTCTATTTGAAAGAACAAATTACAATTCAACCCTTCCTTCGTTTGCGCATTTATTAAGATTATTTGATTCATTTCTGATCTTTTATTACATTTTTTAATTGGTGTTCTATAAACCAATCAATTTAGCCTTAACTTTGAATCACTTTGTGCATGTTTTACTTTGTTAAGACAAAAGATTATTATTCTTAATTGGAATGAGTTGTTAGGATTTTTTCATGAGTACTAACTAAAATGTAATAGATTGGTATTTCAAATTCATCCAATAATTTCTTTGGCCATAGAAAATTTGGACACAACTCCATGTTAATGTAGTTGGTCGCCTTACCTAAAGGACTACTACGAATCCAATGGTACATGTATCTTGATAGTTTATGATAAATTTCTATAAGGACCAATGAGTACCATGTTAATAGACCAAGAATATTAGGTTGTCATTCTTTGCTCCAACATGAGTTCTTATCTATACGGAGTTTGATTATGAAGATACCGACATCTTAATGGTAATTTTGTACCAATCAACTTGAAATTGTCTCATGTTCACAATAATAGAAACATACATATTGTCATATGAAAATATTTCACATAAATAGTATGTGTTCTTGTAGTTTCCTACCAGCCTATGGAATTGGTTTAGTTCTCTTAGGAAAAAAATGGATTCCCAAAGTGTTCACTTTTCGATTCCATTACATATAAATTTTGTTTTTCTATTTTATTTTGTCTCACTCTCATTTTTATATTAGATTTTTTTAGTGCCATTTTAGATCTATTGATAGATCATGGTCAAGGTATGTTATCTAAGAATAGTCTTATTTTTTTTCTCAAAGTAATTCTTTTCATGAAAGTTATACTTAGTCCCTTCTTAAATTGAAGATATCATCTTTGTTTTATTAATTTAGTTCCTCTTATTCATCTACTAATTTATAACGATTGATAATCTATGTAGGTTATCTTGGTGCTACTTGAAAAAAAAGTCTCCCTTGTGATATTTTACTTCCTACTTCATAATGGGTATTTTATAGCAACTAATGATTTTTTTCCAACTTCTTTTGTTAAATATATTTACCTTGCATAATCTTCAATGCATAGTATTGTTATGTTAATTTAAAAATCTTCAATGAGATTAAAGTGGGGGGGAAACCAAAGAAGTAGGAGATATGGTGGTCTTCATCGAGAGAACGGTGGAAAAAATCTACGAGAAAGTGACTATAGGAAGAGGAAGACAACAAAGAAGATGGAAAAAAAGGTTGATGTGCTAAAAAAAGGTTGATGTGCTAAAAGATTTCGTCTAATTAACGGGCAAAAAAATAAAACAAGATGCGATGACACTTCTGTTTTCTTTTGATCCCACGACGGTTTGTGAACTTTGTTTTCTCGATGAAATCCACTTGCAGATTTTGAGTTAGTGGAATTTATATTTGAATAAGGTGTTGGATGAATCTCTAATATTTTTTTAACCTCTATTATTTAAATTATTTGAGGAGCATATGAACTCCAAGAATATATTATTTTATATAAATATTTTATATAAATATTTTATTATTGACTTTTAAATTATATAAATTTATATTAACTAATACTTTGATGCTATTTATTTATTTATTTTGATATATATTATTAATAGACATGGGGTGTAAAGATATTGGATGGTATAAATGAAATATGTAAATGGATTTATTATGTAAAAATTCTAAATGACCTCAATGATAAGAAATGTCTTTTTATTGTTGGGCATAGAAGTTGTACATGCTCAATGATAAGAATGATGAAAAGTGACCTATTTTTTCTTATATAGAAATTTTAAAATTAAATTAAATATTAATTTGGTTTGATTGATTTATTTATTATCGAAAGATTCTTTATATAAAAATTATTTACTTTTATTTTTTCACTAGATTAAGTTAATTCTCTAGGATGTGTCGATCAATTGTATCATCATATTTGACTCTGTCAAGGTCCAACTACTAGTATATAGTTATTAGATTGGATTCAAGTGGGGCACTAGTGCAAGTATGATACTAATGCAAAAAACATAAATCTACAGAACAATTATAGTGCTAAGCATGATATAATGCAATTGTGAATTTAGGTCAACCACTATGTTTCTGTATTTGCGAACTTAAAATCCAACTCCTATATTGCCTAAAGCTATGGACATTTTCATGTGTCTTAAGTGTTTGTGATTCTTTTTATTTTCTATCCTTTTACGAATAATAATCAAGGTTTCTAAGATTTTATCCTTATGCTTCAAGAAAAATATACCTATTATAATCATTAATTATGACAAAGCAATATCTACTACTATTCAATGATGTATATCTACTACTACTATCAAATAAATTCCTAAAGTAGTAGATGTACTCACAGTATGTTTACCTTTGTTGGTAGCTTTGGTTTACTTATCCTTGTGACATGTGTCTTACAATTTGTCTTTTTAAAATTTTGACTTTGACAATACTCGTATCAACTTTTTCTTTGACAATCTGTTAATATTCCTTATATTTGTGTGAGTTAACCTTTGGTGCTAAGTTAAGTCTCCTCTTCTTTAGACGTTAAATGCTTAGCAAATAAGTTAGTAGCACTGTATAGATCAACTTGATATATATTATCCTTCCTATATCCTATAAGCATGGTAGTGTTTAATTTACAATGCTTAATTAAACATTAAGATGAGTTAAATTTAACTCAATATCTTGAATCACAGTTGACTGACACTCAAGAGGTTAAAAGTCATACCTTTGACTAGCAAAATATTTTTGATCTTAAATTATTTAGAAATTTAATATCCCCTATACCTACTACCTTAAGTTCCCCACTATTTCCAAATGAAACAATACCTTTACTTTTGTCCTAAGTGATAAGAACTTCGATGAGTCCCCTGTAATATGCTTGGAGCCCCCACTATCTAGGAAGCAAGTTGTTTGATCCTCCTCTCGGCATGCGCCTACTCAAACATGAAAAATTAAATATTTTGGTATCCAAATTTTAAATCCAATAGTATTGATTAAAAATTATTTAGGTACCCATGCCTTAGTAATTTTAGTCATAGAGGTTATGTTTCTACTTATCAAAGGCATAAATTTTGTTTTCTTTTGCATTAATTTGTACTGTAGTCCAACTTTGGTGTAACACAACCCATTGGACTCCTAAAATCATGTTTAAATATTTTAAACTTGATGAGAGTTTTAATGCACTTCTTAAATGTTATACTTGTGGCTTTAGAGATGAAATTTCTTTTGCTCGGATTTTATCCTTTTCCTAAGAATCTTCCTTTAGGCTT
>NW_027431379.1:0-2365 GCF_044706935.1 Curcuma longa | reverse complement strand
TTGCCCAATATGCCCTGTGTTCCAACTCAACTGGTAAATGACATGCTTTCCCATATACCAACCTAAATGGAGACATTCCGATCGGAGTTTTATAAGCTGTTCGATAAGCCCAAAGTGCATCGTCAAGCTTGAGTGCCCAATCCTTTCTTGTTAGGGATACGGTCTTCTCCAAAATCTGCTTTATTTCTCTGTTGGAGACTTCAACTTGTCCACTTGTTTGAGGATGGTAAGGTGTTGCCACTTTGTGCTTTACCCCATACTTGATCAATAATTTTTCAAACTGTTTTTCTATAAAATGTGACCCACCGTCGCTGATTACTACTTTGGGGAATCCAAACCTGGGAAATATATTCTTCTTAAACATTTTTATCACTGTAGCACTATCACATTTGGGGGAAGCAATGGCTTCGACCCATTTTGACACATAATCCACAGCAACCAGGATGTAATTATTTCCACAGGAAGATGGAAAGGGCCCCATAAAATCTACACCCCAGACGTCAAAAAGTTCAACCTCTAGAATAGAGTTCTGAGGCATTTCATGACGCTTAGAGATATTCCCTGTTCGTTGGCAGCTGTCACATTTGATTACATATTGTCTAGCATCTTTGAATATACTTGGCCAAAAGAACCCTGCTTGCAATATCTTGGTCGCTGTTTTCCATCCTCCATGATGCCCACCATATGGTGATGAATGACAGTGATGCAGAATTTGCTCAATTTCTTCTTCTGGAACACACCTACGGATCACTGTATCATTGCATTTCTTATATAGATATGGGTCATCCCAAATGTAATGTTTGATGTCTGTAAGGAATTTTCTCCTTTGCTGGAAGGAGAAATGGGATGGTAAAATATCACAGGCCAAGTAATTGGCTATATCAGCATACCAGGGAGCTTTTGCATTTGAGATTACCATAAGATGCTCATCCGGAAAATTGTCATTGATTGGCATAGTATCTTTAATGATTTCGTCTCTTCCAAGATGTATCCTAGACAAATGATCTGCAACAACATTTTCAGCTCCTTTCTTATCTCGGATCTCTACATCAAATTCTTGGAGCAACAGAGTCCATCTAATTAACCTTGGTTTAGCATCTTTCTTGTTTTGCAAATACCGGATGGCTGCATGATCTGTATAGACTATTACCTTTGATCCCACTAAATAAGATCTGAACTTGTCAAATGCAAAGACCACAGCTAGAAGCTCCTTTTCTGTAGTGGTATAATTGATTTGTGCTTCATCTAGTGTCTTACTAGCATAATAAATTGCATGTGCCATCTTGTTTTTTCTCTGTCCCAAGACTGCTCCCACAGCATAGTCACTTGCGTCACACATGATTTCGAACGGTAATGACCAATCTGGGGCTTGAATTATAGGAGCAGATATTAAGGCCTTTTTGATCATGCAAAAAGCTTCCAAGCATTTATGATCAAATTTGAATTCTGCATCTTTCATCAGAAGGTTAGTTAGAGGCTTGGAGATCTTTGAAAAATCTTTAATGAATCTCCGATAGAATCCTGCATGCCCAAGAAAGCTTCTTATGTCTTTTACGGTTGCAGGAGGAGGAAGTTTTTCAATAACCTCAACTTTAGCTCGATCAACCTCTATTCCTTGTGCTGAAATCCTATGTCCCAGAACAATCCCATCGTTGACCATAAAATGACATTTTTCCCAATTTAAGACCAAATCAACGTCTTCACATCTTTGCAAAACTTTTGAGAGGTTGTTTAAGCATGCATCAAAATCAGAACCATATACAGAAAAGTCATCCATAAATACTTCCATAATGTTTTCAATGAAATCTGAAAATATTGCTGTCATACACCTCTGAAAAGTTGCTGGAGCATTACACAGTCCGAAGGGCATTCTCCTGTATGCAAAGGTTCCATATGGGCAAGTGAATGTTGTTTTCTCTTGGTCATCTGGGTGAATGTATACTTGGAAAAATCCTGAGAAACCATCAAGGAAACAGAAATATTGATGCTCTGCCAACCTCTCAAGCAACTGATCAATGAAAGGTAAAGGGTAGTGATCTTTCTTCGTTTCCTTGTTCAATTTTCTGTAGTCAATGCACATTCTCCATCCTGACACAGTCCTAGTGGATAACTTTTCACCTTTTTCATTTTCTACCACCGTTATTCCACCTTTCTTAGGAACAACATGAACTGGACTCACCCATTTACTATCTGAAACTGCATAGATTATACCTGCATCCAGCAATTTGGTTATTTCCTTCCTCACAACTTCTGCCATATTTGGATTCAGTCTTCTTTGATGCTCAACTGAACATTTGTGATTATCTTCAAGATTAATTCTGTGCATACATAAGGAAGGACTGATTCCTTTTAAATCTTCAACTGA
>NW_027431378.1:0-19077 GCF_044706935.1 Curcuma longa | reverse complement strand
TTATTAAAAGGGAGAGAAGAGAGAGGAGAGAGGAGGGGGTCGTAGTCCCCACCAACTCCCATGTAATTGAATTTAGAAAATCGCCCCCGGGGCATACGTGAATTGGTTACGACACAGCAGACTTACAGAAGAGGGCAAGGGTTCGAATCCTGGCGAAGCCAGGTAATACCCTCCTGCGTCGTAACTAACTGCACTTTCTTGATTTACCTCCTCACATAAGATCGTGAGACCGACCGTGTGGGGCCGCTAAGGTGGCGGATCCATCTTTTTGCAGAAGAATTTAGAAAATCCACAAAAGAGTTTAGAGAAATAATAAGAAAATAAATCTTTTAACAAATTAAAAAATTCACAATATGTTTTAATTAAAAAATAAACAGTTGCCAACAGTATAAATGATGACTGTTTATAAGCAAGACTTAGAATAACTCTCATCAAACTATTTTAAATGAGATTTATATTTCTTAGGGTTGTGAAAATGAAAGGTGTATTTAACAATGAAATAACACATGCATGTACTAAGAAAATCTTCAAGAATAAAAATTGATTGATCTTTTCTAATTCTTGAGTAGCATGTTAATTTTTGAATTTCGAGTAAATTAATCTTTCCTGAGTAGTTTTCCAGCTTTCCCAAGCAGACTTCCAATTTTTTAGCATCATTTTTTTATTGAAAATCAAACATTCATGACTTTTCAATGATATATGGCTTGCCTTGTAATTTGTTTCCGATAAAAGTAGATTAATCTTGGAAGTGCCACAAAAATATGGTGGATTCTAGAATTGGGTTCATTATCAATATAATATTTGGAATAGATATCATTTCTTTCTTACTCATTATATAGGCTTTTTTTTTTAATTGAAGCGTTGGAGACTAAATCAATATAATATTGAATATTTCGCATTGAAGGTAATCTCAAGAGAATTTTTTTTCAAGCACCACATCTTAAAATTCTTGGAGAAGGGATTGAACATGTGAAAGGACATCATGGTCTTCTTTATTTTCTTCCAAAACTAGTAACACAATGCTAGCTTTAACATATTCATAAATTATCTTTTCAGCTTAAAACTTAGAAAATAAAATATTTATGTGTTCTTTTGAGAGTTTAGGAATATTTTCCATCATAGTTGGCCCCAAAATAATTTTTTCACCATCTTTACAAAGTCATGATAGCTTGTAAGGTTATAGATGATCTTCGGTCTTTAGTTTCAACTTCTCCACAATCATAGTAGCTATAACATTCTCACAACTTCCTCCATTAATGATGGCATGCATTGCACGCCTTATCAATGAGAAGTACATCTAGTGTGAAAGATATTGTTGCGAAACCATGATTGATCTTCAACATAAGTAGCATTGAGCTACGTCGTCATACCACTAAAGATTCTTAATGATCTTGATAAGTAATCTCTCCTTCTTCATCGTATTCATCGTAGATAGGTATTGCCTCATAAAGTTCCTCCTCGTCTTAACAAGAGTAATAATCCTACGATTTGGACAATCTATAGCAAAGTATCCATTATCACTAGAATTGAATCATCATTTCCATTTGCATGAAATGGATTAAAACCCATCCATAATTTGAAGAATCAGATGAGCATATGAACCATGACCCTCAATATCATGCTCCAAAAGTTCATATTGGGCAAGACATTACTCGAGTTATTGCACTTATTTCCTTAAGTCATCTAATTTGATATCACGAAGGTCTCTTTGACGAGCTACAAGATCATTACCATTTGGCCTTTGTCTTCTACAACCAAACATTATGAACTAAAGTTTTGATACCAACTTGACACAAAAAAGTGTAGGAAAAATATAATATAATACAAGGCAAGACTCATTCCTCACTACTATAGAAAATCCACCAAAGAATTTAGAGAAATAACAAGAAGATATATCTTCTAACAAACTTAAAAGCTCATAATATATTTTAATCTCAAAAATAAATTACTACTAACAATACAAATGATGACCATATATAGGTGAGACTTAGAACAACTCTCCGAGTCAAACGATTTTAAATAAGATTTATATTTTCTAGAGCCTTGAGAATGAAAGATGTGTTTAACAACACCTGCAAGTACTAAGAAAATCTTCATGAATAAAAATTGGTTGATCTTTTCAATTCTGAGTAGCATGTTAATCTTTGAATTTTCCAGTAGATTAGTCTTTTTCAAGTAGTTTTTCAACTTTCTCGAGCAGATTTTTAGCTTTTCTCTAGTAGGTTTATCCTTCTCACACAAATTTATCTTTCCTTAGCACTGTAATAACTCTTTCTCGAGCATTAGCATTATAAAAGTTTCCTGAGTAGCATATCCAATCTAACAGACTTCATGAGTCAAAATGATCATAACTTCATATTGGAACATTATTTTTGAGACCATTTTTTATTTAAAAAAAAAAGACATTCATGGCTTTCTAATTAATGATATATGCCTTGCCGTGTAATTTGTTTTCGATAAAAATAGATTAATCTTTGAAGTGTCATAAAAATATGATGGCTTCTAGAATATTTCTGTGTCAAAGGATAGTTGATCACTACTAGAAAAATGTTAATAGACAACGCCCCAAAGACAACGGTTTTTAGCAAAAGCGTTGTGGTTTTTCAATTTACAACGTTTTTAGTCAAAACCGTTGTCTTTGAAAATCAAAAGACAACGTTTGTTCAGAAAGCGTTGTCTATTAGTGTTGATTTTGGGTCAACCACAACACTTTTAAAAAACCGTTGTCGAAAACGTTGTCATTTAGCGGGGTTTTTGCCAAAGACAACGCTTTTAAAAAGTATTGTCGTTGACCGTTGTCGTTGAGGGTTTAGAGGGTTTTTATCACTACAAGAAAAATGATTTTAGAAGATACTATCTAATGAGACATTTTAGTTAAAATGCATCAAAATGTAATTTTTGAGGCACTTAAAATTTGAGTGGCATTTTTGTAATAAAATCATGAGAATTGTAATTTTTTTTATTTTTCTTTTCCTTTATTTTTTTCCTCTTCTTACTTCACAGAACCCTATTATTACGGTAACAAAAATAAACAACTCTCTTTTAATTATTATTGGCAGTTTTCTTTATCTATTTAAGTATTTTTTTCCTTTTAATATAAAAGTTAATCATTTATCTATTAAATTGAACGGTATCTAGCACAATTTAAGTGATGATAAAATATTTTATACACTCTAAAATTATTTGACATTTTATAAAAGAAACTGTAAAATACCGAAACCTAAAAGGGGTTATTTGTAATTAAATAATAATAATAATAATAATAATAATAATAATAATAATAATAATAATAATAATAATAAGGAATAAATAAAACAAAAAGGATGAAAAGATTCGTCTCGTGAAGACAAATCCAACGAAACTGATTTGAGTCAAATCGGAGATCGTTTGGTTAGTGAACCAAACGAACTAAAGTTGAATCTGATTTGTTACGGTAATCGGTTCAATCGTCTTAATAAATTTTAGTTTTTAATTGAATTTAGCCCAATAAACATGGTTTAATGGTGCCGATGTGAGTTTAACCGGTTTAGGGTTCTTTAAAACGTAAATCAACCGAACGAAGCTTTCTTCTTCCCTGCCCGCGCCGCATCGCTTCTTCCTCCTCCCTTCTTCGCTGCTGCCTATCGCCGCTCCACCACACGCGCCACCAGCTGCGATCGGCCATCCCGATCCCGCGCCCGATGCTGCTCCGCTGCGTCTTCCTTCCCCGCGTTCCCTCCGCCGCCCGACGTCGGCACTTTCAAGCCTGCCATCGATTGTCAGCGAAGGAGATCTGAAGCAGCCTTCTTCCTCCTTTGCCGTTGAGGTCCTTTCACTCCGCCGCCAACCTTTCGTGAGCGTTCCTATTTGGTGGTTTCTTGAAACCCCCTTCGTCTCCAGCAGTGCCTTCGGTGGGATCTTGCCACGCGACATCGCCGGCTACAGCAAGGAGATATCGGAGAGTTCCCTATTCAAGGGTACAAGCTGGGCGATCGGATTTGAGCTAGGCTGTTTTCCCGAAGGTTGGTTTCCTCTGTTTCTGCCGGAGAAGAAAAGGGAGCTCGTTTGCCTCCACCCCGACGTTGTCTCCTTTGCAACCGACAGTCGGATTTCCGAAATTTGGTAAGAGGAAATTGGGATACAGATTGCTCCTGATATAACAACTCATGCTATGGTGAAAGTCACACAAGAGCACAGCACCACCTTAATCTGCCAAAATCCAGCTTGTCGAGCCACATTAACTCTAGATGTCGGATACTGTAAGATGTTCTTGCTGCATCTGCCATCATTACGATGACAACAAGGATCCTAGTCTATGGTTATTTTGCAATTCAGATCCTCCTTATCGTGGAAAATCATGTGGTATGTCATGCCACTTGAAATGTGCCCTTAAGCATGAAAAAGCTGGCATATCGAAGACTGGGTGTTCCCCAAAATTGGATGCCAGCTTCTATTGTGTTTGCTGCGGGAAAGTGAATTGGCTGATCGGGTAATCAACTTTTAGAACACAATGATTTCTAACTCATATCATTTACTGCAAGTTAAGCATACATTGCTATGTTTTTCACTTTATTTCATATCATAGAACTTATTGAATAACTCATGCCGGCAAAGATACTATTGCTCTAGTGTTTAACAGACCTTTTATGCATCATTTCTGCAGATGCTGGCGAAAACAGATGCTTGCTGCAAAGGAGGCTAGGCGAGTCGATGTATTATGTGAGCGCTTATCTCTGTCTCACAAGATGCTCAAAGGAACTGAATGCTACAAAGAGCTACAAAGTGTTGTCAACTTGGCTGAAATTTTACCACTATTATACACTGTAAGTTTAGTGAGCCACAGTTAAAAAAGGTTATTTCGTTTGGTTAGGTGAAATGTTAAGACAAAGGATATTATCAATTAAGTAAAAGAGAAAATTTTGTTTTAGTTGCTTGAGAAACATTTTGGAGCTGCTTTGAGAGAGTTCATGGCACAACAATTAGATGCTGCAAAACAACACGCAACTGCAGTAATAGCTTCTTTGAATGCTGTAAATGCATATACTGAATGGGCTCCTATGTCTGATCTCGCAAAATATGGTTTGATCCACGGGTATGCATATATTATTATCTGAAACACCTACTCTTTAGAAACATACATAACTTGAAGATCTCCCTTGATAGGGATAACCATTTCTTCCTGACAGGTGTGGATCCTTACTGCCTTATAATGAATTTCGCCTCCATGCTTGTGAGTTTTTTAAGTTCCTTTCTCAAAGGTATGATGTATGCATCAGAAAAAATCTGTGCCCGTGCTATGGTTGATCAATGTTTAATCTTTGTCTTGTACATACAGGAAAAGGCCCACTGATAATACAGCTGTGGAGTTTGATTCTTCAATGATGCCTGTCTGCCAAATTTTAATGAACGTGTCAAGAGATTTTTTCAATAAATCTCAAATCAAATTTTAGTGCAATTGATGAAACTGAGATTGAGTTTATGGAATCTATATGTGAGTGTATGGTAACTTTAGCTTCTTCCAATGTGCAACGTATTACTGGTGATGGAGCAATGACTTCTCAATTTCTTCAACAGGTGAGACCTAGAGCCTTCTTATATTATGCAGATGATGCTCAAATAGTTCCGTTCAACATATTTGTTAAAATGAGTAGCATTTTCGTTCAATGTTTGATAGATCAGATTCCAGAAGTATCAGGTGTGGGTAATGTTAAAGTTGGGTTCCTTAAGTACAAAATTCTTTACAGCAGGTTTTTAATAGATTTTTTATGAAGTGATAGGGCACAGCTTTTGATATACTTGTTTAGAAAACAATAATACTCTTTTTAAGGGCCCAGCAGGGCTCACTAGGTGCTCTAACTAATTAAAAAAAAATCCTTGTCTTCCTTGCCATCGATTTTGCCATCGCTCTCACACCACTGATCATCCGTTCTCAAGACAAAGTATTTTGATTCCAAATTATCTTTGGATGAGAACCTTAGAAACATTCCAAATAGAGTGAATGAATCACATTGGAATGCCCTTGTGAAGCATTGGCTATTTAAAGAAGGGATAATATGTTGTTTTCTCCTATCAGTTATGATTCTGATAAAGTTTGAAGCTTATGCATGGTTATATATGTTGCAGGAGGCTAGTGAGAAAAATAAAAAAAAGTTGAAGTCATCAATCATATACGCATCGCAGGTCAAAGAGGGTTTTCCATTATTCATGAGATGGAGGTAATGTTTCTCAACTTAGATATCTTACTTGAAGTTTTTAATTGATATATTATTACAGATAACAGACACTAATTTAATGTTGTAGCATGAAAAACTTGGTCATGAACCTTCGCTCTCGCACATGTTCATGACTTGTTATTCCAAGAAGGCTGGTATTTGGCAGATGGACTTGTTCTATTTCTGCTGCTGTTACTTGGTGATGCTAATGTTGTGCCCATACTTGGTGATGCACTTGCTGTTACTTGGTGCTGCTAATGTTGTGATGCACCTGTTCTATTTCTGCAGCTGTTGGAGGATATTCTATTGCGTTGAAACCTTTGTTATGAATATGTTGCTGTTAATTATGGAGCTTCTATGTTGGAAGTTGTAACTTGAATTTGTGTTATGAACTTGTATAAGTTGTATGTTATCGACCTGCTGTATGTTATGAATTTGTGTTATGAACCTGCTGTAAGAATGGTTTTTGTGTAAATATAAGTTGTATGTTTTGTATGTGATTTAGTAAATTTTGTAGCCAATGGTTTTGTATTTATAAAATATATTATTTCTTATTTACTGCTAAAAAAATCAAAAGACAACGCTTTTAAAAACGTTGCAAAACCCAAGCAATTTGTAATAAAATTACAACGCTTTTTAACTGTTGTAAAATGTGTTGTCATACCTATTAAAAACAACGTTTTTAAAGCGTCGCAAAAAACGTTGTAATATTTACAACGCTTTTTCTGCGTTGCGAAGGTGTTGTCGATGTTAACAAAGACAATGCTTAAAAAGCGTTGTCGTTGAGGGACCCCTTTTACAACAGGGCCTCTTACAACGCTTTTAACCCACAAAGACAACGCGTTTTCCGCGTTGTCTATTAACATTTTTCTAGTAGTGTAATCCATCACCCTGTGGTTGAGGCTGCTGTCGGCCATAAGCTACAGCATGAGCATTTGGATCCCATAGTTGTTGATTGGCTTGAGTGCTTTCATCCAACTGCGCCATCTCACAAGTCATAAAAATAAACAAGAAACCCATGCAAGCTTCTCCATATCACCATCTATTTTCTTTGAGAAATAAACTATTGTCTTTTAAGAAGAAGATAGTTTGTATATATTATGTGGAACATGGTCGTTAATTAGAGAAAAATAATAATTTTTCATGAAAAACAATTTAACAAATATGATAGAGTAACACAATTTCACAAAAACTTGACATTATGTTTTGGGTCAAATCTAGTAGCGAAATGTTTTGAGAACGAACTGTTGATCCAACATTGTCAATAATTATTAAGTTTTAAGCATAAATTGTTAAATGTTAATTTACTTTTTTTATCTTTAATGATAATGCAGTTTGTAACTTTTAACAAAAAAATTTGTTTGTTTTTTCATGTTAATATGAACATATTAAATAGATTATGAGAGTGTGTTGATGGATTGACCATGTAAACATTAATTTACATGGTAAGGAGTTATTGTGATAGATTAATTTCATGTACACCAACAACATGCATGATGCTTATGATTTGAATAAATAGGCAATGCTATTTTAATTAACTAACATAGCTACGTACTCTTCTCTTCAAAGCTTTATTAGCTTCACAAAGCATTTGTTCCTGTAGATAAAAGCAATGATTTTATTACCGAATACAGTACAATGAGATAACTACGTAATATACAAATTAATACCCGTCTTTGAAGATCAGTAAGTTGATCAAGCATGTATTGTGTCTGTGAACAAAAAGTCAAGTGTTAAAAACACATGTTTTCAACATTTAACCATTATATATTTGACAGTAACACTTGACCATAAGTTGATACATACAAATATGATTATACCCAAGAAAAAAAATTCAATTAAAATCGAAAATAGAAGGTCATAGTGCATAAGTCTATGTATTTCTATGAGAAGGAGAAACTAACCCTTGTTGATCTTATTTGTCTTAATGAGACATCAAGTTGTCGCTCAAGTTGTTCCAGTTCTTTGATGGAAAGCGGACCCAAATCCTCGCCCAATAGATTTCTAGCATTTGCAAAGATCTTTTAGAGTCTTGCTACTAGAATGCTTCAGGTAAATTTCTCATGGACTATATAAGTAAGAGTAATTAAGGGCTGGAGTAATTCACCTTTGTGATCGTTGCAGGGCTTCAACACGTGCCTTAAGTTTTAGGTACTCCTGCTGACTTGTCTATTTTACCAATACAATATAAAAGAAAGTTTAGATTTACAAGATGCTAAAATCATCAATTACTATAAGAATGGTGGGACAAATTATAAAGTCTTAAATCAAGTCATATGAGAATATGCAATTCTTCCATCTATACTATCACTTGTTATACTTGCTTCTTCTTAGAGGTGAGGATGGTGTTGAGCAACTAGAAGAAAGGAAAATAGATATTGATCCGTTGGAAGATGTGATTCAAGCAACTACGACTTAATGGAATTGGATAAGTGTTTTCATGAATGAATCTACAGAAGAACGAATAGTTCTTTACGTGTTACGTGTAATATAACACTTGTTGATTAAGTTCTAGAAATTTTTTACCAATTCATTTTTGCTGGTGGGAAGTGTTGATACGTGTTTACCTTTTAATTACAATAAGATTAAAATAGGAACATTACTAATGAACTTGAAGCTAAACTACATCAACATAAAGAGCTCTACAAAAGATACTTGGTGGCAAAGAGTACTGATGAAGCTCTCAACATTTGCTTAATGATTACCAAACTTTCGAGATACGTCTAACCCCCTTAATTTTTAGACTTTTTTGTTTGGCTGATGACACAAAAACTTGATGAGTATCATTCAATTCATATCAAAGAGTTTACAGCTACTAAATTTTTACAAAGATTAACTAAGCAAATTGTGTTATTGCAAATAGCATGATGATGGAGGAACAGGTTTAAGAGAAGATGTTAAGTAAATTTGATCCATACATGATATGTTTAATTCATCTTTATTTTTCGCTTATTGTGATTTATATATTTTGAAGACAAATCTTATTTGAATATTAAACTGTTTGATGCTGAAAAAATTACAATCTTGTGGAATCTAGTTCATTCATCTAGGTTGTCCTTAGAGACTAGCTTTATATACACTTACAATAATATGATGCACAATGTAAGAAAAGTATATCTAAAGGTGTTGAATGAATTTGTGTTCCATAATCCTCTTCCCATTTTTTCCACTTAGTTTATTTCTCTCAACATCTAGAATTTTAGTTTCCTATAAATTTTGTTGTTATTTGTTAGATTTATAAGGGAAGCACACACTAAAATGTAATTAAAAAATTGTAAACGTGAACCTAAACAATAAATAAAGATTTGTAATTTGTCAAACAAAGAGTAATTCTAGGAGATGAATCTTAGAGTTGTGCAAGAGATTATGATTGATGATTTGCACCTTTCAATATTTCAGTTAGTTATTAGTATAATTATTGATATACATACTACATGTGCTACATTAAATGGATAAATTAACTACATGTCGTACATTTTTATTCATAGATTGGACATGCAATTTTTATAAGTTTAAAATCAATTTAGGCAATGTATCTATTGTTGATCAATGCACCACATGGATAATCAAGTTACTTTAAAAAAAAACTGCAAAATATAATCATAAGAACAAGTTACATACAAAATCTATAATTACGTCAATTGATGATTTATCACGGATTAAATAATTACATTTTTGACCTATTTCTACTATTATATAATTTCATTATAATCTAAATAATTATTGGTATATCTAGCTAGCAATCCATGCTAACAGGGTAAAAGGAGTAGAGAAATATAAGAGATAAATATGAAAATTATTCATTGAATAATTGAGGACAATTATGGGCATATTAATATGAGATAAATTAAAAAAATTAATTTATTTTAGAGTTACTATACTGCTTATGATAGTTTATTATCTGCTCTTACACATCCAAATGTTACTAACTAGAGAGGGCTACATTAAGATATCTATAATGATCAATGTAGGTCAAATAGAAATGGAAACATTAACGGACTATTCTTGCATATTTGTCCCATTTATTAACTTACTCTTTCAAATATATAATTAAACACAAGTCCATGCATAATTTTCATTCTCAGAAACTATGTTCAAATAAGCATCCATATATAGCTAATAACTTTAATTTCAGAAAATAAAAAATTATTTTGTACTATAAGTTTTGAGAAGAAAAATATTATGATGAACAACCTTTTTCCTCGTGTTTATTTAATATTAATATATCTTGGTTCAGTTGTGAACTTAACAAGTCAACTCCACATGAGATGTCATATAAAATTATAATTAGCATATAGTTTAATGTTATTGGTTAATAGAATTATTAGTGCAGAAATATCTCATAATTATGACTATTATTATGTCGTAATCTCATACCACATGATCAACCTAAATTAACCTCGATAGACATCTTCAAATCCTTAAAAGATTTTGAAAAATTGGAATACAAAAGTTAACAATATTTATCAAATATCCACTATCCATGAATATTAAGGGACCCAATATCCGATTTACCCTGGTGATCGGTGGGAAACTTCCGTGGGACCGGACCGGCCACCCCCAGGGATTGAGTCCATAAGACTGACTGGGATTTATCATTTTTTTTTAAGGGACCCAATACAAAATGTCCCCGGGGCAATGGTGCAACGGTAGGACATCCGGGTTGTGACCCAGGGATCCGCAGTTCGATCCCTAGCTACGACGTATTTACAGAAATTTTCCTCCAAATGGGGAACGCAATCAAAGGATGTTGGGCATCTGGATTGACCGCCGTATGTGCTTCCCGATTTACCCTGGTGGTTGGTGGAAAACTTCCGTAGGATCGGGCCGACCACCCCCAGGGATTGAGTCCATGAGACTGACTGGGATTTATCTTTTTTTTTAAGGGACCCAACACATATTTATGGTGATGTAAGATGGTTGCATTGGAACTATTAGTTTATGACACTAAATAAGCAAAAATTAACTAAACATAGAAATATAAAACTAAGCATAACTAAAAGGGGAAAAAATTATGAAACTACTCCCTAAGATCTGGTACTAGGACTGAGCATGCTTTGACATATAAATCAAGAATGTTCAAAATGAATTTAGAGAAGTGGTACTCCCTACAATTCTCTTCTAACTCTTATAAAAAAATTATGATAATTAAAGAAAATTAAATTTTATCATGTCAATTCTCAGACATATTGACAAGGTAGTCTTTAACTTCTCCTTAGAACTTTTTATTATCATAAATATTAATTAGATAGCTAAAATACAAATGAGTGAAATATAATTTTTATGTCTACATGATTTTAGAATTTTTTTTTAACTCCTTCCACTATTTACTTTTAAATGTAAATAAGAAAACCCAATTAATTAGATAACCAATTTTCACAATTTTTAAAATAATAAATTACCAAATTAAAATTCATATAATTATGATATGATTAGTCAAATTTATATTAACACGGGTAAGCACCAAAATGTACTACAGCATGTTAATAGCATGAGAGTGATTACCCTTGCTAACTAATATTGAACTCATGCCAATTCCAAAAGTTCATTAAAATGGTAAGTTTTGGTGATACCAAATGACATAATATAATATTTTAAACCATGACAAAATCTATCACCATATTAGTAATTCATGGAACGCTATCTTCCAAAAGTTCATGCCAACTCTCTGTTTCCATATCAGAAACAAAGTTGAGAATAAAAGAAAAAGTAAAAGAACTAACTCAGTACTATCAATTCTTCTTCATATACAATTAAATTTTTATAACCAGTGAGATGGGTAGATAACCATTCTCATTTGCAAACCCCTTGAGTTTTAAATAATTATTTCAATTGTAACTATACACTAGATGCATCCAGGGAACTAGAGAAAAAAATTATTTTTGTACATTATTATCAACTACCCTTAACGATAGAAAAATACATTTTGAGAAAAAAATCAAAAGCAATATTACTTGAAATTTTACATATTTATCAATTATCCAATCCAATTATATTTTCTTATGTTCATTCGTTGATGGTTTAAATCCATAGTAGATATTTAATTAAGATATTTTTATAATGTAACTACAAAGAAGAGAACTTTTCAATGTCTCTATTTACCTGAGTCTCCCTTGATATTGTATTTGTTTCTGGTGCTCCATAACTACACTTTTGGTACCTTTCCAGCGTCTTCAGCATACTACAAAATTAATTAAAAACTATCACCAGAATTCGGCTGGAAAACTTGTTTTGTTGAGAGAGAGCATATGAGCTATTGAAGAAAGTACTATTATAATAAAACCAATAATGTTTTTCTTTTCCATTGTAGATACATACCCGAACCACCCATGTACAGATACTATAGTCACAAAAGAAACAATCAAAATCAAAACCAATGGTCCTATGTTTCCACTATTATCCATATTTCATTCTCTTAGAAAGGTCGTTTATCAAGTTCATCGCCTTACATCATCAAGCAAATTTTATGAGATTTGTATACCAGCAATCAGCAGTACCCAGTCACAAAACAAAGCACAGATTTAAATTTATACAGAGTTTATCTTGTTCAGTAATTAGAACTTCAACTTCAAGATGATAACCGATCGTTAAAGCTTGCCCAATAGAGCATATCACGTGGAAATATGGGGAAAAAATGCTTGGTCAAGATTGTGACAGTCGTCCTGTGTTTAAATAGTTGATTGATGTTTACTACCGAGAAAAAATTAAATCTTTCATTAAACCAAGTGATTTCAACTTAAGAACGTTAATCGCCAGAAGTTATATGTAGGATAACATGATTCTTGCTCAAAGGCTGCGTGTGCACAAATCAGCAACAAAGCATCAAGATAACCTGTTAGTAAATGCCGAGAAACTCGTCAAATCAGAGAAAAGTAGTCTATGAGACATGGATAGAACTCGAAGAAACAGACATCTGTCATATGGTTCCAAAGACAAGAGATGAACAGATAATTAAGGACCAGATGTGCAGAAGTCTAGAAGGTATTAAGATGTCAACCTGAGTGTCAGCAAAAACGCATCGATCAAACAGATTGAAGGTCAGGAAACAAGATTGCATCACAGGAAGAACCAAAAACCTGAATTTCTTCGCAATAACTATGGAAAATACAATGGAAATATCTATAAGGATAGCAAGAAAGGATTTAATTATCTGAGAGCCAGAGGAGAATGGAAAATATTAGTCTTCTGAAAAATAACGTTAATTTTACTCGACTTGATAGACAAGACGTTTTCTTATGGCACCTGCTAACCTAGGTTTCTTCACCATTGCGATGTGATCTTACCTTAGCATTCTCACAATGAAAGATCTAATCGTGCAAAATCTAGTCAGATAATCGAAAAAAAAATTAAAACTACACAGGAAACCCTAAAACTTTGAAGCGGCACATAAAAACGCGAAGTTCCAGATTTTGTTTCTTTGATACTTCCCCCTTTGACTGCCGGAGGCGAAGCAAAGGAAGGCTAAATATCTTATTTTAGAAAAGTGAACGAAAGTAATTCTTAGATATCGATTGATCTTAAGGCATAGCCAGTGGAATGGCTGAGTAATACACACACACACACACATCTTGATTTACTTTGATCCTCCCAGCTACAAAGTTCCATCGTGAAAAGGAGGCGCATCGTTACTGATAAACCAAGAAGGGTTGAAACCATGAAAAACAACGTTTAGTTCTAACAATTACTTGTAGAGTTATAGTCAAGCACCAACAGAAACGCCCTTTACGGATAAACGAAGTTCAAGCCAGTAAAAATTCTTCCAAATTTGCTAAATTTCTTCTCTTGTCCGAGCAGAAAATCTCATTTTTAGATATCTGATTCTTTACATCGTAACGATCCAGATCTGAACAACCATACAAGTCTTCAAAAAAAAAAAGGTGAGCTCAAGCGGAAAAAGAAAGCCTTTCTTTGCACCATCTCGTGCTATTTCATCATCAGATCTAGTCAACGTTCTGGTCTTTTCACGAAATCGGTAAACGAGCGGAAAATCCAAGCTAGGAAACAGATCAAAGCGGAAATCCAGCACATAACCAAAAAGAGAACAGCTATATATCCCAGATCAACTCCGTGTTTGCGCACGCAGGCTGTCACTTACCTGGAGCTGCTGGAGAACTCATAGAGCTTCCCGCGGTTGGAGAAGATGATGAGGGCCACTTCAGCGTCACACAGCACGGATAGCTCGTAGGCTTTTTTGAGCAGCCCGTTCCTCCGCTTGGCGAAGGTGACCTGCCGGTTGATCTTGTTCTCAATCCGCTTCAGCTCGACTCTGCCTCTCCCCATGATCTCCTTCCTCTCTCACCAGATCAACAACAACAAGAGGCACTGAGTATAAGAAGAAAAGAGGAAGCTTTCGCACAAGAGGAAGGAAAAGAAAGCCGAACCCCACTTACTATATATAGGAAAGAGGAAGTTCAACTGCTGAAGGCGTCGGGAAACAATGCATCATTGCTTTAACCCTTGGAAACGCCGTATCCTCGTACTCCCGCATGCAAATATCTATGCGGTCGAGTTGCGCAACGTCGAGATGCATTCCGCGTAGCTCGCTGACCGTCGGATGGGGCGGTCGTTTGGGCGTCCTCATGCGGTGATGCGTAGGATGGACCCGCACAACGAGCGGGCGCCGTGAGCTAGCAAGCTGTACCTGCACGGTGGCAGTGAACTCGCAGGGATCTGTCCGAAAGCGCCTTCTTACGTGTCGGGCAGAGACACGCGAGTCGGACGAAATCGATGTCCGACACGTTGCAGGAGATCAAATCACTTTATGGCATAACCTTGTACTCGAGGATACATTTCCTTTACCCTTCAAAAATAAATGGTGAAAAATCAAAACTTTATTTTTTTTTTCAATCACGTTCAACCTTACTCAACTATCTTTAAATACATTCAATATTATTATCTCCTATTAAAATTTTGAATCAATTGAACGTATTATAATAATTATAATTTTATAATTATTACATATGTTATAGTAATTATAATTTCATAATTATTATGATATATATTTAATCTATTCAATATTAATAATAGTTCACAGTGTAACACCTATATGAATTTTTACTATTCATATTGTAACAATTAATTAAGAAATCATAACTATTAAGAATTTATATTGTAATAGTTACTATTTCATAGCGGCTATAATGTGAATTCCTATTAACATTAAATAGATTAAGTACATATTATAATAGCTACGATTTCATAATTGTTATAATACGTCAGATCAATTTTAAAAATTAAGTAAAAGATTTAAATCAGAAATAGTATTACTGAATAATACTCGAGGATAATTAAATAATTATACACAACTGAATAAATAATGAGGTGATTTAAAAGAAAAAATTGTCTTCTTTGATTTTTTTTTCCAAAATAAATCAAACAATTAATTATATTTACAAATAACAAATATTACATTTATATTAATCGCTAAATTATTAATAGAACATATGACACATACTGTTAAGTGATAAGCGTCCATATATCCATAATGGCTGTGACACTGATAAAGCACTCTGAAAATAAATAAAATGATTAACATTTAAATCCTAGACGATTTTTTTTAAAAAAAAATCTGAATCTATATAAATTATGGTATGGATTTATTAATAGGTGAATAAAAAAAAGATAGAAAAATGAATGATAAATAAATTATCAAGGAAAAAGTTCCCTAATTAATAGACAATATTTTTCTACTGTTAAATTATTTGTTGGCTGAGTTGACAATGATAGTGGTAAATTCCTAAATTTTATCAGAGTTTGCATGTTGCATGTTCATGATTATTCAAATCATAAAAATTAAATATTTAAATTATTGAAAAAAAAACTTATGTCTTTCTATCAAATGGCACATTGCATACAAATTCATAAAAGCAATGTATTATATGATTAAACCAGTGGACTTATTACTGATCTGGTGCGCCTATAGATTATATTTATGAAGAGTTGATAAAAGTATCATACCTTAAGATTGGACTAGCATTATTTTATAATTATTAAATTATAAATTAGAATGGAATTTTTGATAGTTGGTAGCTGGAAAATGGTGCTAATTTGGAGCGAACAAAAAATCATTATGAGAAAATAGCTATAAGAAAAGATGGGAGAAAAGGTTCAATTCTTATGGATATAATATGATATAAATTATTTGCAAGTGAAGAATAGAATAAGATGGTTTAGGGGGGGTCACTTTATAAAAAAAGCCAAAATTAAGGCCTTGGCCTTTATCTTCATGTATAAAAAAAATATCATTTCAACAAAAAGTGAAATCCATCACTCCAATGATTCTATACGATCGACTCTATGATCATCTGTGATGAGGTAAATCAAAAAGTTGTAATTGGCCACGATAGGAGAGGGCATTATTTCAATTTCGTCGAGATTCAACCCTTGTCCACTTCAGCAAATCTGTCTTATCGTAACTAACTCAACTATACTCCGGAGCTATAAAAAATATATCATGAACTATGCCTCCGTGGATAAATACTTCGAGGAATAATAAAAAAATTAAAATTTAAAATTTAAATAGGATGAATATTTTAAATATTAATTTTTAAATTGCCTTATGGCATAACCGAGTTGATTTTCAGATAGCAGATTTGTTGTATTGGATTGGGAGCTTGCTGGATACTTAATTTACCTATCTATATATTGTTGTGGGGCCCATGATATTAGCCAGTTGGAGTGAGCAAAATCATCCTTTTGTTGCATTGTATAATTTTTCATTATCCCGAGACACAACGTATGTGGCACACAAACAAGAACATTTGGAGTCAATTTCTAACAAGGATATTGCACAACATGATTGATTTTCAAAAAGTCCGATTGCAAGTGTCTGTTGGATTATTTTGTGCTTCTCGAATTTATCCCTTGGTGGTCAATAAAAAACTTCCATGAGACTCAAGGACGAATCTAGAAATTAGAGGAGAGGGCTTAACTTAATGTGCTAGATTATATATATATAACTGTACCCTATAAAATTTTAAAATATAAATTTCATTTATAATAAAATTTATCTCTATATTTTTAGTTAAATCTTATTCAATACCGAATGCCAAATAATTTTTGAAAAGACATTCCTCATTTTATTGTGAAGTGACATCTCTACATAATTCATTATTGAAAAAGGTAACTCAATAGTAGTAGTAGATGAATCAATCTAATCAATATAACATAAATCTTTAGATTTATCAGTCAATTGTTGAAAATCTTTAAAGGTTGCATAATATCAAGTGCATATATACCAATTTATACTCTAAAATAACGAGATGTCTTGATGTATGAAATCTTCATATTATTGCATGTTTGCAAATACTATCATTATTAAATAAGCTAAATGAATTTTTAAGATCAAAAGATATACCAAGAGAAAAAAAATTCATTGAACTAACTATTTAACTCTATAAGATGAAATTTATTACTATATTAAAAATATCAAAATGGTAATGATATTAAACTATAGTTTGCTGGCTAGAATAACCGATCTTATATAAATAATCAAGGTCGTATACATTGATTTCATTTCTTGAACAAAAACTTTTCACTTCATAAAAAAATTCTTCTCTCTCACATTCTTTAAGTTCTTGAATGATAGTTTTAATAGTAGAGACAAATATAATATCAATCAAAATATTTTGAGATTTTTTTTGAAAATTTTTGACAAAGAGTATTTGTTATTCCTATAATTTTATATATTAAATGTAAAATAAACACAAATTAAAAGTTTATCATGTTTATGTAAATCCACTTAACTTCAATCTTAACTTTTCCATTTAAAAAATGATTACTAAGAACTTTAACAATCTTATAAGTTATAGTATACTTACTTATTGAGTGATAGTGAGGACTCTAACTAGTAACTAATGCTTTGGTAAATTATCAATCTATGTAAATAATATTTATAAATAATATTCATGAAAAATATTCATAAATTATATTTATTAATAAAATTCCTATTAATATATTAAATAAATAAATAAAATTTAAAATAAATAAATATATTTATATTATCAAATTAAATAATCAATCAAATAAAATTTTAAACAATCTAACAGTTGAATGGCGCTTGGTTTACAGCCCCATGGCCATGGAAGGAAACCCGAGGGGCAGCGGCGGCGCGTCCTGCACCTCGTCGGAGTTCCAGTTCCGGATCGCAGGCGAATCCCCCCCGCAGCTCCTCGCGGCCTACGAGCTCTTCGCCGATGGCATCCTCCTTCCCCTGCATCACCTCTCCCTCCACCCAATGCCTCATCCAACCCCCGACGTCCCGTGCGTATACGGAATCGGAACCTGGGCCTGAGCCGGCGCCGGATCCATATCGCCCACCTCCTCCTCTGCCTCCCGACGCCTACCTAACCACCTCGATTTCCTTCTCTCCAACGCATGGATCCAAGCCCTGGAAGGACATATTCCGGGACCTGGGAGAAGAAGCCAGCGGAGTAGAAGCATCGCCGCAAGGAGCGGGTGTCCTCCGCCTCGGCGGAGCTCAAAATTCAGATCTGGCCCTTTTCCGGAGCCGGTCTGCCGGGATCGCGGCGGCCGGCCCCTGCTCGAGGAGAAATTCGCGCGGGGAATCCTCGAAGCACCACCACACCGCCGCCGCGGCGGGTGGGAGGAGATGCGCGGCAAGCCCAGGGCGGGAGGTGGGCCGGACGAGCCCGATGGGAGAGATCCAGCGCCTCGAGCACAGGAACAGAGATTATCCACCGACAGCGCGAGGAAAGGGCAGGCGAGCGCCGACGTGCACGTGCGTCGGGTACCGAGGCGAACAGCGTTAGCGTAGCTGTTAGGGCGATAAAGTGTATTAGTTGCCGTAAATAGCAAAAAACACTTTTGTTTATCATTAAAACAATGAGTTGTTTTGTTATCTTCACACTTTCTGTTATAATTTGAA
>NW_027431377.1:0-1531 GCF_044706935.1 Curcuma longa | reverse complement strand
GGAAAGTATAGGGGCGTGTCTACCTAACATTCTGGACAGTTCTGCAGACTTAAAGTAAAACGGACATATCTTTCAGCTCAGATTGAACCACGGGCCGTGCCACCCCTCAAAATGGAGCTAACTTCAAGATCTACAACTTTGCTTCAGGGTGTACAGAACGATGACAGCTCTAGGCCGTGCTAAATGGCACGGCCGTGCCTCCAAACAGCGGCCACGCTGGGTGCTCTGCCCAAACTGCAGACCAAACTTCGAACCAACATAACTTTCGGCTCAGATGGAGTTATGGGTCGGTCCACCACCCAAATTGAAGATAATTCAATGCTCTACAACTTTGGTTCAGGGTCCAATTGAAGAAAACCGGGTTTACTAGGTGAAAAATCCATTGAGGCGGAGCCTTGTAAACCAGGGACAATCTGGGCAGTTTTGGGTGAGTATAAAAGGTGGAAACAAACCCAATATTGGGTTATCTTGGGTCATTCTCCAAAACCCTTGGTCTTGGCTTGGCGGCAGCGTCTCCCCTCCCTAGGGGAGGCCCTAAACGCTCCATCCTTCGCCGATCCGCCCTCGCCAGTCCATCTCCACAGTCCATCCTACACCGGAGCAAGAAGATCTTCAAGAGGATGCCCACGCTTCAAAGATAAGTCTTCCCCTTTCTTTGGTGGATGATGTTTACCTTGCATACTTCTTGTAAACTTCTTGTAATGGAGTAGATCGCTGAGTTTAGGATGTAGGATGAACATCTATGTAATGATGGTGATGTATGAACTAGTCTATGTTATTTTCCCTATTCAATGAAATGTTTACCTTTGTTTCATGTGTATTGTGCCTTGAACGTGTTTGATGAAATGTTTGTGTGAGCAAATATGCATGATTATGAGGGGTAGATTACTTTGTAGGGAGATCCTAGGCCGTACACCGGGGCGCTTCGTGACAGGAAGAAAGCCTTGAACCGGGCGAGTCCGAAGTGATTCCTACATAGTGGTAAACCCCCATAAGGGATATCTAATGGTTGATGGCCACTAGGACAAGGTCCTTAACAAGATACCCTGTGACAGAGGGTAGGAATCTAGTAGCATTCCGGGGCGCCTGAGTGACACAGGAAAGCCTTGAACCGGGCTATCTAGAATCACCTTTACTAGAGGGCCACAACATAGGACTTCAAGGTCAATTGCCAACAAAGCCTGACGAGGTAGAGTTGGTATTTTGGTTAGAATCCCTACAAGGTGGTAAACATTGAGAGTTAGGGTAATGAACATGAATTAGGGACTTCACCTAGCATGGATGTGAAACCGAAATCCTAAACTTATCCATCTCATCCATAAACCCCAAGCCAATCTCTCTCTTCTCTTCACCATACACAACCAACAATCCTCAACCCAACCGTTTCCTTTAGAGTCTAGACAACTATCTTAGTGACATCACTATAGCTAATACACAGTCCCTGTGGATCGATATCTTTTTATTACTTGACGACACCCGTATACTTGCGGGAGCCTATCAAGTTTTTGGCGCCGTTGCCGGGGACTGTTGC
>NW_027431376.1:0-7053 GCF_044706935.1 Curcuma longa | reverse complement strand
ATGTGCGTAGGGTTTATATATGTATTTACGCTTTATTTGCACATCTTTCTGAGTTTATTGCTAAAATCTTGTGTGCATTGCATCCCTTATTTATGCATTTAGGCACATATCTTGCATTTCCTAGTTCGGAGATCTGCTCGTGTTTTTACTTGTTTCAGGATGGAATTTGGAGCAAAAGCGGGCAAAACGGAATAACAATTGAAGACAAGGCAAGACAGGGCCGTGCCTCATAGGCACGGCCATGTCTATTCAGCCTCCTGGCCGTGCTTCAAAGGGCACGGGCGTGTGCCCAAACAGAAGACCAACAAGCCTGGGCCGTGCCTCACTGGCACGGCCGTGCCAACATCCTCCCTCAGCAGCAGAAGGGGGTCGTGTCTACCAGACACGACCGTGCTTTGAAACAGAAGCCAGACGAGACTTGGTCGTGCCTCACAGGCACGGCCATGTTTCCAACCTGAAGGAAGCATCTGCTGTTGGCCGTGCCCACCAGGCACGGCCGTGTGTCAAAACAGAAAGGTCTCAGCAGCTGGCCGTGCCTCACAGACACGGTCGTGTCCAGAAAAAGGAGAAGAGTCAGGCTGTGGCCGTGCCTCACAGGCACGGCCGTGCCTTCAAACAGAGCCAAGCCAAGTCTGGACCGTGCCCCAGAGGCACGGCCGTGCCCCAAAACAGAAGCTTGACTGCCTAAGGCCGTGCCCCCAAGGCACGGCCGTGCCTCTTCAACCGACAGTGCCCACACTGGGCCGTGCCTCCCAGGCACGGCCGTGTGAGCGGGGGCGTGCTGACTCGTGACCTGCATATAAATAGGTCCTCTTAGTGACCTAAGAAAGGGGGGAGACCTTGGAGAGCCACCGGAGCTGTTCTAGAGCCACCGACGCCTGTTTCGGAGCGAGATTCGACGATCCATCCACCGATCCGACTGCTCCAGTCCATCCTCATCCCATCTACGCAGAGTTTGCAGTCCGAGGAAGAAGATAAGTCTTATTTCCTGCACTTCATTGTTGTATCTCTGGATTAAGATGTATTCCTTCCTTCCTTTGGCTTGTAATCTCCACGCTATGGAGTAGTTCCCTAGATTCTAGGATGTAGGATAAATCAGATGTACTGGATGATTGTATTTTGGATTTGATTAATCTACCGTTTTCAATGATATAATTGTCTATTGCTTTGTGGATTTATGCTTATGTGTTGAATGATAAATTGTGTGTGTATGAATCCATGAGGGTAGGGATTGATTGTGGATTGAGGAATCATTAGGCCGTACACCGGGGCGCTTCGTGACAGGAAGAATGCCTTGAACCGGGCGAGTTTCCGAGGGGTTTCTTAATTCATAGTTAATTCTTATGAGGGATAGTTAGCGGTCATCCGTTGTTGGGGAGAGGTCCGTAAAAAGATATCCTGTGACAGGGGATAGGGTTCTTTTAGTACTCCGGGGCGCCTGAGTGACACGGGAATGCCTTGAACCGGGCTTCTAGAACCATCTCAAACCGACAACGAGTGACGTAAGAACACCAATGCCTTATTCCGAGGATACCTGACGAGGTCGAATTGGATAAATTGGTTAACATCCCTACAATTGAACAATTATTGAGGAAAGGTAGAGGATCCAAGTCAATCAATCCATACTCTGAGGAGTCCGAAGTCCTAGGATCGCTTCACAACCCAGTGTCACAGTCGATTCCTTTCTCTGAACTCTAGGATAAAGTACTTTAGAACACTCCCATCTCCCCCACACAACTCATGCTCAGTTTTCTCTCCACCTTTTTGTGCTAAATCTAGTAAGTAATTCCACGGTCCCTGTGGATTCGATCTTTTTATTACTTGACGACATTCCGTATACTTGCGGAGCGCTATCACATCCTTTTGAAGATGTCTTTAGGCTACAGTGGGGACCTCGAGGAGGTATTCGATCTGGCCTTCTGATGGGTTTCGGATCCCGTATTCAACCCCGAATACACACCTACATCCATCAACAACGATCCATTCCACTAGAGGATCATTATTGCACTATCAATCCAATCCCCAAATTACGTTATGGGTTCCTTCTTATTATTTTATGCATTGCTCCCCGTGTTTAAGATATCGTATGTCCGTTAATTATTAAGTTCTACTGACAACTCAATAATCAACATCTAAGACCTTGAATAGTACCACTCATCCTTATTGTCAGTCGGACTAAGTCCACTTGCAAGATTTGACTTGACAATCCTTATGAGCTCTTCAAGGGGACATCATCAACCCTACTGGGACACGGATTCCTTCTATAATCAATGGCACACCGTATAGATAGTAACATCACCCAACTTACCGAGAATATTTGATCTGACGGAAAGATCTCACCCTTTGGTAAATCAAAGCAATAATTACTAAGTATAGGTGCACATTTATTACATCGGAATTAAGAGTGCATAAGTATAATAACAGAGGTCTTGTTCAATTTGCGAGTCAGTGTAAATCGAACAACCTTAATGGTCCTACTCAATACACACAAAGTGTACTAGTGTAATTCTACAGTCAAGACAGACAGTCACCGAATTACACTACAACCGTTCTCGATGGTTTGTCCAAAGTCATCTTGGTTGTGAGCCTTAGTTTATAATTTACAAGGAGCCGATAATCATGGTCTTCTGTGTCTCACAGACACCAAGTTATCTACAATGTAAATTAAGAGGACTTTATTGCAAAACTAAACTAATGCAATCATTTGACCAAAACATGATACTTTATTTCATAAATATTTATATACAAAAGAGCAAGTCTTTTCAGTATACATCCTAACATCAACCTCTCCAGAGAATGTCCTTTTTAGGGCTCAACCTCCCACGACTCAGACATAGTCAGGGTCGAGCTCACTTCAGGTCTCGAACCTGCTCCACCAGAGATTGCCCTTTTCAGGGTTCAATATCCCTTGACTCGGATATGGTCGGGGTCGAGCTCATATCAGGTCTCGAACCTATTCCATCGCCTCTGGCTCCCCATCAAGTAGATTTCTCCCAACTCAGACGTAGTCGCGATCGAACTGTAGTCCCGGACACCGGCCTGTTTCGATTATAACTCCCCTTCTCGGGCCTAGCCCTGCCTAAGTCAAGGATAATCAAGGCCGATTCCTCAGGCTCGGTCTCTCACCTCTCAAATCACGACGGTCTAATCCCGATCTCTCAGGGCCTTGGTCCGTGATTTGCCCTAACTTCTTGTTCCTCTACTAACTTCTCTATGTGGCGCTCTAGACTACTGTTTATCAGACTCACGCTACTCCCTCGGCCGAGTGGGTGGAATATTTATAAACGTCGGGGAGTCACGGAGAAAGCATCGTCATAAAATAAAAATGAGATCAAAGAGGCTGACAAAAGGAAAACATTTTCATTCGTTTGTAAATTTACAACAAGTTACATACGCTGCTGAGCCGGTTACATTACTTGCCCTTTTTATCAGACTCAGGCAGCTCGGACCAGACATTTTTAATATCTAAAAATCCAAGGAAGTGCCCGGGGGAATCACCCCCGCCAATCACACTTGCTTCAGGGCTCCTTCACAGCCGTACTGGAGTATCTTCACCGTCTTCTTCTGGTACTGGTTGGTGTATTCCTTGGACTCTAGCCTGGCTTCTTTGGCGGCCTTTAGCCATTCTTTCTCGTCAATCTTACAGGCCGCCAACTCGTTCTTGGACTCGGCCAGTAAGTTCTCAACCACCTTCTGACCTTCCATCAGGTCTTTAATTTGATTCTTCATCTGGGTCGAGTCCTCAAGCGTCTTAGCTAGCTCCTTGTCCTGTTGGGATAGCTGGGCTCGGGCTTGCAGCAACTCCTCTTCCTTAGCCTTGAGGGCCTGCTCCAATGCCTCCGCCTTGTCCTCGGCCGAGAATAGTTGGACTCGGCAGTGCTGGGCCTCTTGGGCACTTTCAGCTACCTCGGCGCGCGCATCAGCTGCCTCAGCGCGAGCATTAGCCGCCTCAGCGCGAACGTCACTGAGCTCCTGCCACTGCACAGAGTCCTGAGTCGTCATGTTCTCGGACTGCTGTTCCAGGAAATGGAGGTGACAGTAAATCTCAGGCAGCCGAGTGTGAAGCTTAAGGTGCTCGGACCAGACTTGCACCAAACGTTGCCTGTTAATCCGTAGATACTCTAGAAAAAAACATTGTGTGTCTTACCCTCATCAGATTGTAGCTATTACGGTTGAGCAAATCAATCATCGACAGCACGGAAAAGCTCTCGGCACTACGCACAACCCTTATGTGATCCATGACGCCGGTGACTTCTTCCCATCAGAAGGGCGTGTCTGCCGCAACACTGGGTCGGGCTCTCGGAGGCTCTGGACCAGATCCCGGCTGGAGAGGGGAAGGTAGCTAGATCTCCTCTACCCCCCGATGGACCCAAAGAAATAATGGCAGGGGAAGTTGTGGCAGCCGCCTCGATAGTGGGAGCCGATGCCGCCTCTCTCAGCTCAACTGTCGTTGCGCAGGGAGCCGATGTTTGCTTCACCCGCTCCGTGACCTCTTCCCCCAGCATCGCGGCCGATCTCGCCGTCTCAGGGCCAGAGCCTAGACAGGTCATGTCGTTCGCCCCCGATGATGCCGACTCAATCGGGCCTATGAGGCCTTCTTCTCTCGAGGCTCTCGGCTCGCGGCGAGCTGGTCCAGCCGAGATTGACTTTTTTACCTTCTTCGGATGTTTCTCCTTGCTGGCCGAGGGCGAAGGGTGCTTCGAAGCGGAGCGGGAAGATGTTCGCTGAGTCGAGGTCTTGGCTAGCGCAGTCTTTCCTCCGCCACTCTCGGGCACTGCCGTCACATGTTGGTGCAAGATGCACTAGATCTTGCCCAGAGTTTCGATGTTTGACAATACACATAGGTCTGGTCAGTTTGACCAAGGGTTGATCCAAACAGGACTTGATGTTTGGATGTGTGAAAGAGAGTGAAGTCTAGTCAGATGACTAGCAAGAAGTCCTAGTCGGTTAGAATAGACAGTGGAAGTCCTGATCTGGATGATCGGACAAGGAAAGTCCTGGTAAGTGAAGCTAGTCAAGGGAAAGTCCTAGCTGTAGGCTAGGCAAAGGGAAGTCTTGATTTGGAGGATCAGGCAGAAGTCTTGGTAGAGTCGAAGCATTAGGTGAAGTCTGGGCTGGTTTGGAGGACCGAGTCGCAACAGAAGTCTAGACTGGTTTGGAGAACCGAGTCGCAGCAGAAGTCTGGGTTGATCTGGAGGATCGAGTCGCAGTAGAAGTCTGGGCGGGTCAGAGAAGACCGAGCCGTAGTACATATCCTAGGGGCTGAGGACAAAACCGAGTAAAAGTCCAACAAGTCAGGAGGACTTGGTTGGCAAAGGTAAATTCTCCAGAGTGGAGTGGGTAAAGACGCGTTCCCGAAATGGAACAGTAGGCGTCAGACTAACTTAGGATTTCGGTAGAAATCCAAAGTTACACCAACAATGTAAGACTTAGGATTGTTTGTATATTTGCATGTTATTTGCTAATATTTTTGCAGAAATGGAAAAATCGATCGAAAGTAAACTCTGGGACAAAAAGCTGATTTTTGTCACTGGACTCGACCCAGATGTGTGGCTAGAGTCAACTCCACCTGAGTCAGTCGAATTCCAGAAGTCAGTGCAACGATTTTTCGCCACTTCGGACTGGAGTCGACTCGAGTGAACTCTGAGTCGACTCAGGGTCAAAGACTATCCATTTGACGCCACGGCGATTGGAGTCGACTCAGGCAGGATAACGAGCGGGAGCGATAGAGTTTTATCTGCCACGTCTACTGGAGTCGACTCAGATCCCGATTGAGTCGACTCAAGCAGCCTATAAAAGAGACGCAACATGCACAATCAAAAGATACAATTCTACATGCCATCTCTCGTGACTAGGGGTGGCGTTGAACGCGACCGAGGCCAAACGCTTGCAACCGAGGAAGTTCCAGGAGGAGTACGCGATGCTCAGGACTTCCAGATTGGCTCTACACAAGTGTTTGTTTTTATTATTGTCTTACTTCCTTTTGATTATTTGTATTGCTTAACACGGACTGTAAGACAGGTTTCTCCGCTTCCGAACGACATTCGGAAAGGAGACTACTAGTGGACGGGCGCCTCCCGTACATAGGCCTTGGACGTACTAACACTGGAGGGTTAGAAACCAAGTAAAAATACGTGAGTCCCCTGTATTGTTATCTAATCCGTTGCTTAGTATTCTGATAGAAAATGAACGATTTCGAAAAGCCACAATGCGCTATTCACCCCCCTCTAGCGCATTCCAACGATCCTACAATTGGTATCCGAGCCGGTGCGCTCTTGATTGTACTAACCGCCAAGGGAGCAAGACGGTAAAGATGGAGGGGGAGAAAGGTACGATTTTAAAAGTTTGTTTTAAATATTACATAATATATTTTAAGTGCAGGGAGAGAGACCACTATAAAAATAAGTGTCCTACTCGGAGAAACAAGGATCACATCCAATGGTTCAAGTGCCAGAAACGAGGACATTACAAGAATCGGTTCCCGGAGAGGAAGACGGCGAAAAAACTGGTATATTTTAATAATTATGAAAATACCCCTAGGTTGCATGCGCATGCTAGTTTTTCTATTTCTGCATATTTAGATAATTTATCTAAAAATTTAGAAAAATTAGAAAAAGTAAATTTGGATAATTCAAATCTAGATAAATTAAAAAATTTAAATAATTTGACTAAATCAAAGTTGTAGCGACCCACCCTCCTTACTACTCTTTAAGGGCGGTGCTACTTAATTACTAAATTTACTTACTAATGTTAGTTATGTTAAGTATGGCAGTACTTAAAGTTTTCAAGGTATGAATAAAAGCCAAACATGCAACTAAGTAGTAGCTAAAGCATATCAGTACAAAAGCATGCTATGGATCCTCATGAATTTCTTCTATAAAAGAACTAACATATATGGCAATTGTTATAAAAAGAATTCACAGAAGGATTAAATTCCAGCATTACCAAGAGCATTTCAGCAATATTAGAATAAAGCAAATAATCTATCTACTATATCCTAGTAACAAGAAATAACATGTACAACCTCTAGATTCTTCTAACAATTCAAAGCAG
>NW_027431375.1:0-37771 GCF_044706935.1 Curcuma longa | reverse complement strand
GAACAGTGTAACTCCTCGCCACGTCGGATGTCGCGCAGCAGTCGCGCAAAACACTCGCGCAGGATATCAATCCTATATATATATATATATATATTTGTTATCTTTTATCTTCTTTCTCATATAAGCCAGGTTTAAAGTAGAGTTAAAATGGGCAAATTTGAATAGACAGTCTCAAGTTTAACCGACCTATTTATTTATCGAGTAAGTCGAGGATGACATGATTTTATATAGACTTGGGCATAGATCAATTTAGTCCTCGGACATAATTGAAGTTGATTATTGTGGGACAGATTTATTATAGTTGGCAAGGATCAATGTCCTCTTCGTAATGATCAATTGCGGATTCCTGATTATCTCATTACAAATGATTGTGTGATCGATCGTGTGAGACCATTGGAGTGGCGGATTTTATCTTTTACTATATTGGATACAAGTCAACTTGACTGATTAGGTCTCAAGCTTAATAAACTTATTTTTTTCTTAAATAGAATAAATAAAAATATAAAAACACATGTAAAATAAAATTTGAAAAATATTTTTCATTTTTTTATTTTAAAAATAATTTTATATATCAGATTTGGTACATGTATTATATTCACTCTAAGTCTATATTATTTCTATTTTGACCTAAAATTAAATTGTGCCTAATTTAGTCCATTGGTCGAGCCACCTTTGTCTAGTCCAATTGAGGATGATTTATATTTGTATCTTATAACATATCAAATTTTAAGGCCAAGATTTGATTTTGATCCACTATAATTTACTTTCTTAGCGAATAACTTTTTTTTAAAATCTTATTTTAACCATTTTAAAAATGTGTTAAAAAAATCATCATCGTCAAACTATATAGAACCTTTCTCGAAATTATTTAGAAATTTCTATATAATTTTTTATGATAAAAATATTTAGATATTCGGTAAGATATTAAAATATCTAAGTATTATAGGATATTCTAACTTCTCTCTGAGTGAATTAGTTGTACTCATGAATTTTGCAATAGGTGAGGAAAGGGGAGGGAAGGAGAAAAGAGAAAAGAGAATTTTGACTCTTATTTAAGATGGTGTGAACTATATCCTGGTCAAGAAAGTCAAAGTTTTAGTTCATGTGAAGATATAACGTCAGATGACCCCGACTGGCTTCATGCCCAATTGGCTCCCATGCCCAACTAGCTCTGTGTCCGACTCCATGCTCGACTGGCTTCGTGCCTAACTCGCTCCATGTCTGACTTCGTGCCCGACTCGCTCCATGCATGACTTCGTGCCCGACTGGTTCCCCGATGTCCATGCCCTATCTACCTTGTGACCTCTCGGACGAGAGCCAACTCCTCAGTCGGCTTAGCCTCGCGAGTCTACGCTTCTGCCTAAATAGCTTCGCTCTATCATCATCACCTCCCTCACTCATCGTACCTGATAGCTGCTTGAGCGACACGTAAAATGGTAAAGTATTAAATAGTAAATAACCTACCACATTAATACAACATGATCCTCTAACGTACTAAGCATGGGTGATATGCCTCTCCCCTACAACGATGAGGTAGTTTCTTTACTTTCGATGTGACATCTCCTCCAATGACTTTATAAAAGAATCCTGCTTCTCATGGGCCTCAAGTATGCACATGCAAACACACACTTTAGCCTTCTTCCTTGAAATCCATTTTTCCTATTCTTCTTCTCCATCTCCATCTCTAATCAACAACAAACTGCCTTGGGCATTAGAGTAGCTAAGCCAGGACACACCTGATCTTCATTCTAATACTTTTTCTTCTCCTTGAACTCTACAGGAACAACACCTTCTCCAGCTACTTATGGGTTCCATGCGACCCCATTAACATAGAAATCATGTGTCCGATAATTTATCCGGAGACGATCTCAAGTAAAAATAGAAAAATATTTTTATAACTTTTATATATTTAATTTTTATTTTTATTTTTACAAATAAGGTATGTTATGTCAATAAACTTTTTGTTTAAAAAATATATATATATACTATATATATATATATATAAATATATAAACTTTATTTCTCCCCACCTTCTTTCATCCCATTAATTAATCTTCTGCTAGAAATTTAAAAGTTATATTGAAATATTGTTGAAGTATTGATTGGGTATCCGAGCAATTTTATAACGATGGAAAGCATTGTAAAGGTGACGGTAGGCGTAGTAGGCACTTTCAGAATTAATTATATATATATAAAAAAATGTGTGACGTGGGTTAGGAAGTGATGCTAAAAATAGGAACACAGTATTATTGAAAAATTTGTTGCCAAATCAAATCAGATGAGAAGAGTAGTGAACGAATGACTCGCTTTGATGGCCGATAGAAGACAAGCAAGATCGAAGAAGAGGAGAGACGACAAAGAAGAAGAAGACGACGACGCCGCCTCCGTCCGAAGCCAATCGATCATGAAAAAAAATCTTGCCGAACACGCCACTTACTTAAATTGGGAGAACTCAACACTCCACTCATCTTCCACCCAGTCCCCGGCCCAGATCCCCAATCCTCAGAAATGGCGACAAGCCCCCAACATGCCCTTCGCCAATCTCACTTCGACGAGGAGAACCCTGCCGCCGCTGTGTCTGCTGCCGAAGAGAAGGGCCGCCCGGCGCGGACAAAGCGCGTTGCGTCGCTGGACATTTTCCGCGGCCTCACCGTCGCTGTACTCTCTCTCTCTCTCTTTTCTCTTGGTTTAGACCCATTCTAATTTCTAATGTGGTTGGTTGTCAGCACAGTTGATGATCTTGGTGGACGGGGCCGGCGGAGAGTGGCCGGTCATCGGGCACGCACCGTGGAATGGGTGCAATCTCGCTGACTTCGTCATGCCTTTCTTCCTCTTCATCGTCGGGATGGCGATCCCCCTTTCCCTCAAGGTTAGTTGCTACCACTTGATATGGGGCTTTGTACCACACTATGATTTCCTATTCACTGTCATTGACTGATTCTTCTCGACGACTTTTTGTTTTCTTTTTTACATCATTTTGGATTATTACTTATGTTTACCGCAAGGAAATTACTGAATTTCTTTTGGGGCATCATCTGTTGCAGAGGATGTCGACCCGGCGGCGGGCTTTCAGAAGGGTGATGATCCGGACGCTCAAACTGTTCTTTTGGGGCATCATCTTGCAAGGTTAGACTAGAATTTCCAAGATTATTACCAACACCCATCTTGAGGTCTTTTTTCCTCCACTACAACAACTAGTATGAATGACGTGAATGATGAAATGCTTAAGCCCCTGTTTGGGGACTAAACAAAATTTCATTTTTTTGTGATAGAAATGCAAAAGAAATAAAGAAAATCTATTTGGCATAATGTCTTCTTTTATATATAAAAAAATTAAAGAATTTTTAATCATTTTTATCCCATTCCTCCAATTTCTAAGAGTTATTTTAAACCATTTTCAAGATAATTTCTTGTTGGAGGTAGCAGAAGGTGCAATCTAAGTGCAGATAGAATGACGGTATAATAAAGTCGAGACTATCTCTTTAAAGATGAATTACCCCATACACGGTGCTCACATAATATGACAATCATCTCTTAAGATACAATAATTTTTATCTTGTGATAGTAGCACTACGAATCACAAAAACTTCAAACAAAGATGCTTTACAAACTCTCCAGAATGCAAGAAAGGATGAGTATGAAATGCTTGTACCCTGAAATGGATGATTTTGCATACTGGGGGGGGGGGGGGGGGGGGGGGGGGGGTTGGTGGTGGTGGTGCAAATTTATACTTCATGAAGAGTAGGAGGGGTCTTTTTGCGAATAATTGAGTCTCTTGGATCAACCATATTTGATCCATCCACCTTGATTCCAACGATCAACATCACAACATGCAGATTGTGTCCTTTCATTTGGGCGAATTTGATCGATCCATTTAAACCCAATGATCCAGATTGCATCCATCCACACCATGTGTCTCGCCACGTGTGCGCTCCTTAGATCGTGCTACGTCATTGAACTACACTGAGCTACGCTGATTTCAATTTTGTATAAAGAAAGGCTCCTCAAGCTCCTCGTGACAATATGAAGTGCAAAGTGCACCCAAAAGCACCTAATGTGATGTGCACAAGCTTGGTCAGTGCTACGCACCTCCCTCACCCTTGTAGGATCAGGGCATGGATTAAGTTGAACCAATTAAACCACAACAACACAAACACTATATAAGGAAAGTTCAGTAACCTTTCCTTTTTAACATGGGACAATTCCATGCCGCTTCACCTTCCATTTATCAATTAGCTTTTATTTGAGCTTACTTTAACAATTAATTTATCATTCATTCGAAATTGGTTTTGAGAATTTAAATATTCTAAAAATATCTGCTAGAAATGTATATTTTAATTTTTTGATAAATCAGTTTTATTGAACAAAAACCACTATTGTTTTCAGAACTTTATTGGTTCAAAATAAAATTTTCAATAATCCCCACATGAATAAAAATTACTGCATGCATGTATATAAACACTTAAAGAGAGTTCAATCGAAAAAGTATTGCATCGGGAGAGGTAGCATGTGACTTTGAAACTTCCGTAGTAGAATACCATCCAATTTACTAGGCCACTTAGTGAATATTGTCTTGAACTACTCAACTATTTGTGTAAACCAAGACAATGATACCTACACAATTACCTTTCTCATATCTTTTTAGTTCTTACAGTTGTGTCCATTTTGGCCATGGATAACATCTTGGATTTATAAGTGTTTCATTGAAGTGATATGTCTTCACACTTATATGGGTGACCTCCTATTAAGAGTATCCTATCATACTCTATTTTTTCAAGTATAGGAATCATTAAAAGTTTATAACTTAACGTTACTACATATGGTAGGCTATACTTTTCCATTTTAGGAACAAGAGTAGAACTAGTCCAAGAGCTCGTGCAAACTTTCATAATTTCATTATCTCATTGAATCAAGAGCTTGTGATCTCTAATTAACAAGGTTGTGTTACCACTATGAATGTTCTTATTTGTAGATTTTTAATCTCATTCCTCTTGATATGCACTTAAACTTTTTGTTAATGGATCCACTAAGTTATCTTTCGATTTGACATAATTGACAGAGATAACTCAATTTCAATCAACTACTTAATGGCATTGTGTCTTTGATGAATATGTCGTGACTTACTATGTACATGCTACTTTATGTTCTTCCAATTGCCGATTGACTATTACAATGTATCATTACAATAAACACTAGTTTTGCCCAACACAAGATATTCTCCAAGAAGTTATGGAGCCATTCGGCTTCTTTAGTGACTTTATTTGAGGCTATAAACTCGGATTCCATGGTAGATTGAGTTATACATGTTTGTTTCGTGAATTTCCATCATATCACTCCACCACTAATGGTAAATATATCCACTAGTTAATTTGGAGTCTTTTGTGTCAGATATTCAATTTGTATCGTAGTAGGCTTGTAGTACTATTGGATATCTCATATAATGTAATCCATTCTATAAGTTATATCTTAAATATTTAAGAACCTTCATTAATGTCTTTCAATGTTCATCATTTGGATTACTTGTACATCTACTTAATTTGTTGGTTGCGTAGGCAATATTAGGATGTGTACAATTAGTGATGTATATTAGATTGTCAATTATCCTTGAGTATTCTAATTGTAATATGAGTTCCCATGGTTCTTAGTCAAATGTAAGCTTAAGTCCACTAGTATTTTTACAAGGGAAAGATCATGTGCCTTGAATTTCCTTAGCATTGTCTCAATATAGTAAGACTATGAAAAGACAATTCCTTTGGATGTCTTTGTGATCTTAATCCAGAGTATAATGTCCGCTATATCCATATCTTTTATGTCAAAGTTCTTGGTTAACATCTTTTTAGTAGTTATGATTATATCATTCCCATGACGAGCATATCATCTATGTATAGGTAGACGATGATAAACTAATAATGTGTGCCTTTGATATGTATTTGTCACACACGTTAATTTTGAATCCATTTGATATCATAATTTTGTCAAATTTCTTATGTCATTATTTTAGTGCTTATTTTAGCCTATACAATGACTTGATGAATTTGCACACCTTATTTTCTTATACAGGAGCCATAAACTTTAAGTTGGTCAATTTATATTTCTTCCTCCAATTCACCATTTAAAAAAGTTATTTTCACAACCATTTATTATATCTCAAGGTTATGTAATGTAGTAAAAGCAATGAGTTGAATGGGGGAAAAAGTCAAGACCTTCCTTTTGTTTGAATCTTTTTGCTACTAACCTTGCCTTGTTCTTGTCAATAGTTCCATTAGCTTTATATTTACTCTTTAGGATCCATTTACATCTTAAAGGCTTGGTTCCAGGTAGAAGATCAATCAATTCCTAAGTATGGTTTTGTATGATGAAGTTTATTTCACTATTGACTTCTTTCTAAAATGGAGCCTTAGGACTTGATAAGGCTTTGCCTATTGTCCTTGGTTCATTTTCCAACATATAAGTTAGAAAATTATTTTTGCTATTTTTACCCTTTTACTGCATTTAGGTTCTTTATTATTTTTAGAATTATCCTTATTTGCAGTTTTATGAGTTTTTTATTTAAACTTTCTTCTTTCTTCTCTTTGTAAGGAAAGGTATCTTCAAAAAATATAACATTCATTTTTTGATACGTAAAAGTGGTATATTATGTATCCCAAATGTACAAAATGAGGTTTTAGGGTCTATTCATGTCTGATATAGTATCAGATTTGAATATATACCTAAAGACCTATATACATGTATCTGCACACTTCTGAATATCCTCTCAACATCTAACTGACCTTCACAAAAACACTACGATTTTGGGTCCTCCACAGATAATGTATCAACGATGATAAAGCCAAATGATGAGCCTTTATCACCACCCTACTCCCTCTATAATGTTGTCCAAAGGCACAGATCGTCTTCCGATAGGTGGACATCTCTGGATGTATATGAAGCCAGGCTTGAATCCTCAACCATAGCATTCGTTGATTCGATAGTTGTTCCTTCATGTATGTCAGAAATTGTTGATTTATACACCAAAAATTGATATGCACTATTATTATTGGCGTATTCGATAAAAAATACAATCGATTATCTTTGATTCTATCCTAATTTTCTTTAGTTTAGGTGCTTTCACCTTAACCAAACACCCTCACACTTTTAGATATTTATAGGAAGGCTTATGACCCTTTTATAACTCATAAGAAGTTTTATCCTTACTTTTGTGTGGGATTTTATAAAAATATGATTTTCCGACAGAATAGCTTCCCTCCACAAATTTTGGGTAAGCCCGAACTTATTAACATAACATTCATCATTTATTTAAGAGTTCGACCCTTATGTTCGTCAAGACCATTTGATTTAGGAGAGTAGAGTGTTATAGTTTGGTGAATAATGTTGGATTCTATGCAAAATTTATTAAATGGACCATTATATTCCCCACCTCAAATACTTTGAATTATTTTAATTCGTTGACCAATTTGATTCGCAACTTCATTCTTATAGTTTTTGGATGTTTCCAAGGCTTCGTAAAGACCTTTCAGTAGATACATAATAGTATCTCATACAATCATCAATAAAACTAATAAAATACTTTTTGTCTCCTCTAGTTTGTATGAATTTTAAATCACATATGTTGCTATGGATTAACTCTAGAAGAGTCATGCTTCTTTCCATTGAATGGAAATCTAATTTTGTCATTTTTAGCTTCAATACATATTTCACATTTATGTGTTGGATCAATATTAAATGTAGGTAATAAGTTTAAATTTACTAGTCCATCACAAAGTATTATAATTTATGTATCCAAGTCTAACGTCGCAAAGTATTATAATTTACATATCTAAATCCAACATGCCACAAATTAGAACACTCAATCAAGTAAATAGAGTTTATAATTTTATTGCGATTGAAATCATGAAAAATAGTCATTACATTCATCTTGAATAAACTTTTCTCTAAGAACCCCTTGTCTATGAATTAGCCATTTTTCATGCATAAAAATTTATTGGACTTAAACACTAGCCTAAAACTGACCTTGACAAGAGTCAGATACTAAATTCTTTCGGATGTTAGGAACATGGAGCACAACACAACTTCTAACAATTAATTACATCACGAAACACAACTTAGTACAATAGTTTACACAAAAATATAACAAATAGACCTAGACCCATAAACACTATATGAACTGATATAGACAACATTAACATATCCTGTTTAGGATGCAAAAGAATCCACCAACATTCTAAGGTTACCAAAACGATTTTGATCTATCTCCCCTAAAATAAAATGCAACAACATTACCACTACTCCACTGAATTTATTGGGTTTTAGGGTTTCTCAAAGGATAAAGTTCTATCAAAATTTTCAACCAAGAAAAACCAAATTTGAAGGATAGTTATTATTGAATGATGAGTCCAAAATTTGTCTCCTTGCTAGACTCCGATGATGAGGCTTCCCTTGGCGGTTTGATTGATCCTCTTGTCTTGTTGGAGTTGACGTCCCAAGCCACGTTGCAGGATGATGATGGTTTCAATTGCTCCACCAAGATCAATACAAGTTAGAGGGTGCCGAAGATGTCCAGCAAAGCCCCATTATTGCTTAAGCCACCAAGGGTCTTCTCAGAAAAAAAAAAGAATGCACAATCCACCAAAAGTAAGAAGGGTTGGTTGGCATACCTCCCTACTTACCTGTCAAGATTAGGTTGATTGTCCCCATGAAATCTAGAACCGGTTATCAATTATGGCAGCCCACATTAGTGTAACCGCCCCTCCAATATGGTATTCGTTATTCGATCTTTTACATGTTATAGATAAATGTGTGGGGGAGCTTCCAATACCACATCACTTGGTAACTCTGAGGGTTGACTCGAGATAGGGGATTCAGATGACCGAATCCACAGGGGAGCCCATATAGCCAAGCCATTTGAGCTGATGGGCTGGGTTAGAGTGCCCAAGCTACCAAATGCCTCAACAACTGAACTGAGGTGTTGGGCTGCTTGAGGAGTTGGGGTACTGTCGAGTCTGGACACTGGAGTATCTCCTGCCCTTGTTGCTTTAAGTTGTTGAGTCCCGACACCTGAGCCACCGAGTGCCCTTACCTACATGTTGATGTGGCCAAAAGCCATGCATATCTGAGCTTGTCGATATGTCTCAAGGTCACTCTATTAATATGTCTAGGGGTCATTTCGTTGGGTATCACTGAAATTTTATCATTGAAGGATTCTAAATCCAAGAAAACAAATATTAGAGTAGAAGAAACAAAAGAAGGTTTATCACTTGAGGAAATGTAGTGCAACTTTGGCCACGAGATGTTCAGGAGAAACAGTATCACCAACGATGCATAGAGGGGAGAAGAGGCTCTATTACTGGCTGGAAGAAGAGGAAGAAGGCTATTGGTGTTGGCGGGAAGAGAGTACCACCGATGAGAAGGAGGTGTTGTGATGCTGACCCTCTTGTTGGAAGAATAGTAAGAAGGAAGAAGAAGAAAATGGAGGAAAAGGAAGAAGGAGGAGTGACTACTGGAAGAGGAAATGTTGTTGTTACTAGGAAGAAGGAGAGTTGCTGGAATGATGTGGGAAGAAGAGGAGGAGAAGAAGGAAGAAGAGGAGAAGGGGAACAGGCTAGTGCATGGAGGAGGCTTTGACATGTGTGGATGGGAAGAAGCCGTATCGGAGAGGAAACACGAGGTAGAGAAAAAGTGGAGAGAGAAAATTATCCTCAACAATAACAATCAAGTCTTATCCTAATAAGTGAGGTCGGCTATATGGATTTTGCTATGTTATTGGGCTAGAAAATTATCTCAACTTCTCAAAAATATTTTTAATTCGTTTTAAACTCGACTAAATGGTTTAACCCATTTAAAATTTGGTTTGGTTATAAATTGGCCAAATCACACTTAAATCAACCTTGGTTGAAACCCATGTAATCTTAATCTCTATGCTGACTCGATGGGTTAAATTCAAACCCAATTTAACCTCAACTCAACATCCAAATTCTATTTTTAATGGTGTCGGTTCAAAATTTTATAATTTTTTTATTACGTGAAAAAATTCCGTATTTAACAGAGAGGAAAAGGAGGGACGTCAACGTTATGGTTTAAAATTTCGAGTCGTATTGGAGTTTCAGTTTATGAACAGAATGATACTGTTTCAGTACCATATCATACCGATATAATTTCGATATTTTTTAAATATAAATATATTAGTTAAAAATAAAAAATTAATTTAAATATTAAAAAAATAAAAATACAAAAAATAAAAATAAAACAATTTTTTAAAAAGGAAAAAAGGGATAAAAATGAAATCATTGCGCATTTATATAGTAAATAAATAAATAAAAATTTTATTATATATTTTTGAAATTAAAATAAATAAATAAAATATATATTAAATTAATAGGATAATTTTATTAGGCTTTGATGAAATTTATTTATAGTTGGGAGTTGATTGAAATTATCAACTTAAGTTCCAGTTTAATTATTTTTTTTTTCATTTTTGAGCATCGCGGGGCGCTCCCGCCACGACCTGCCTCTACATCCCCGCGGAGGTGCGACACCTTCAGTAGTGGCCCTCCGTGACCTCGCGAGGCCGTTGTGACCTCGAGAGGTCGTCCTGATCTTGCGAGGCCGTTGCGACCTCGAGAGCCTGTTGCGACTGTCTCGCAATCGCAGTATGTGCTAGTGCTGATCCCACGCCGAATGGTAAATAATGCTCATTTCGAGAAGCACGGCTTGTGACAACCTCAGCGTGCATGCGTGGTAGAGGTGCAACAACGATGATGCATGGGAGAGAGGAGCAATTAGGAGGGAAAAAGAAGAGGGCAGGCTGTCGGTGGGAGGAAGGGTGGTTGGTGGAGAAAACGACCATCCCTGGTGTGATGGTGGAAGTTGCACGAGGAAGCAAAAGAAGGGATGCCGATGGGAGAGAAGAAGGGAGAGTGTCAAGTTGGGAAATCTCGTGAATAGGAAGGAGAGGAGTGGCCATGATGGGTGAGAATGAGAGTTGTGAGTGGGTGAGAGAGAAAATAATTCCCAACTTCTCGAGATTCCCTAATTTGTCCCAACCTGATTGAACCGGTTTATCCCACTTAAAATTTGATTTGTTCATAAACTAATAAAAATAAATTCAAATCGACGTTGGTTCAAACCAACGTCACTCTAATTTTACCCAATGGGTTCAATACTAACCAAATTCGACTTCAACTTGTTGCCCAAATTAAATTTATCCATCTGGTTTAACTTATTTCGCTGTCTAAAAATTTTGAAAAAATAATTCAAGATGCTAAAATTTTAAATCAATTAAAATTCGATATCTAACACTTTTTGCAGAAAAGAGCACTTTTCAATATATTAGTATATCAATTCAATGCTGTTATCCACACAATTATTCTCAGAGAAATCTCATAGTACTTTTTCACCAAGTGAAACCTGTTATGTGATTCTTTAGCTCCTTCCACCTTACTGATACGTTAGATGATAACTTTATAGGTGGCTACTCTCATGCTCCTGACAATCTCACTTATGGAGTTGACATGAAACAAATAAGATGGTGTGGCATCCTTCAAGTCAGACACGAACAAATGTTTTTACATCCTAAAACACTCCTCTGAACTACTTCTATTCAAACTCAATTTTGTTTTTTGTACTTTGCTTTCTCAGAGGATAGCTCTTGCATATATGGTGGTGGCTGTCTTGGAAATCCTGATCAAGGATGCAAAATTTGAGGGTCAGCAAACTACAGGCTGTTCCATATTTAAGTTATACTGGTGGCAATGGTAAACTTATTTCTCCTCTCCCAAGATTTTTTTTTTGTTCCTGGACAATCATTTTGGAACAGTTAAAGTTAATGCAATACAATTTGAGCTATCTATTTCAAATTTTCAGTTACTACCTATATGGTGTCTAATTAATGAAAAGAATTTGGTGATTAAAAGTTATGGACTCAATCACTATTCAAATTGTTCTTTTGTCCTAGGAGTGAAGTATGAAAACAATATTTATAGGTCATTTATTGTATTGTTGTATCAATTTCATTCTCATGGTTCTACCTAAGGAAGAGAAAGGAGGCAAGGGAATGGGAGTATTAGAGTATATAAATTTAATGCAAGTGTCAGAATTAAGCTTAACAATTAGTCTACCAAACAACCAATTTGATATGCACTCCTACAACTTGAGGCAAGATCACAAGCAAGCATAAATATGCCAAATAGGGACAAAAAGACTTTGAATCATTGATATAAATAAGGCACAATAAGAAAGTGTGTTATAAATCTATTAGCTATTAAACCTCCACATTTTCTTATATTCCAGAACCAAAAAACCTATAGGTGCATCAGCAACATAACTAGCAGCCTATGATAACAGCAACAACAATAACCACAACATAACTACCTTTACATTAGGTGCATTATAATACTAACTGCCACACTGTTAAATATAAGAGTGCATGATCAACAAGAAAATTGGTGAAAATTCAAGCATCTCTTGTACTTAAATGTGAGCCTATAATGACCACATTGCACATCCTACAATTATTCTATAAAGTTATCAGTGATAATGATGGAAAATCACTATGGTTTCCCATTGCACTCTATCAGAGGGCTACCTAGTGCTTGCATAGCAGGGGTGTAAATAATCTACTGTCCTATGGTCCTGCAGTGGTTAGTGATTAACAAGTGTGTAAGGCTCAAAAGCTTAGCAATTGTGTCCAAGGAAAGATTCAAGTTAAAAAATTGATCATATGACATCATTGTATGTAACCATGTGTTCTAAAGGAATACTATTATCATATATGATCAATAACAAATACCAATATACAAAGAAAGAACATTCATGCACGTTCTCATTAACTACAACCTACAAGAATAATAACACGAGTAGTTCAAGCATATCAACTAAAACAATTACATTGTGCAAACATAATTATCTTGATTGATCAATCAACATCAATATGAAATATGCTATTATGCATTATATCCTACTGGCTATCAGGACAATCATAATCAATGCAGATTTCATGGCTAGACTGGCATGATTCATGTCAGCAAAATCAGTAGATTGAACTTAGACTTAATTAGCATCAAACTCTCTTCTCTTTCCACTCAGTTCCCTCTACTTTATTCAAACTAGGGAACCATAAAATTTTTTTACCAGGAATCCTTTCTCCTCTTCTCTCTCTCCTATCTGAACAGGCAAAGCGCATTCCTTTCTCTTAATCTTTTCATACTAAATCGGGTTCAAAAGTTAATACACACACTCGATTAAATAATATATGATTATGCTAAAGAAGTGAGAATTATGGAAAATGAATAATTTGTTTTACAAACATTTGATACTAGTTATATAATTTAATACTGAACAAGTTGATGATAGCAATCATAATTAGACTCGTCAATTCCACTCAATTTGAGCATTCCATCCTGACTTTGTACAGTAAACTTTTAGCATATGCTATTGCTACTATTGTACTTGTACTAGATAGCCAAGCTAAACTTTACATGCCATTCACTAAATTACTTCTTTCTCATGTGTCAACGCTGTGCATTTTCCTTACTCAGGTTCCTTGGTGTATGTGTTATTGTTATCTACTTCTCAGTGATATATGGGGCATATGTTCCTGATTGGGAATTTACAGTGCATGATATTCATAGCCAAGATAATGGAAAGGTTTTCAAGGTAATCAATACTTTTAACCAAACTTAGGAATTGATTTTTCTATTTGAATGTTTTACCAGATTTGTACTCTCCCTTTTCTTTTAGCATGCAAAACCAGTTAAAACATCCATGTTTAAAGTCACGAGCCTCCAATATAGCATGAATGTATGAGATGTTACCAAATTTTTAGAGTTAAATATAAAAGTTCCTAAACTATCATCATAATTTTGTTAACAATATAAATATAAATGTCACACTCCAGGGTGCAATTCCACTTACTTGGAGTACTCAACTTGCTGATAGTGTAATAATTGGTAACTAAGAACCATACTAGGTATCAATAACTGAAGATAAACAAGAGATGTTCAATAAAATATTTCCTTTTTCTGTAGAAAATAGGGTTATATAAATTGGACAGCAACTACAATAGATAAAGCTAGCCAAGTAATTCCACTTACTAAAAGGTACTATACTTGGTATTGGTATAATAATAGGTAACTAAGAACCATATTAGCAATCAATAACTCAGAGATGTTCAGCACAATATATATTTGTTTCTTTTTCTGTAGAAAATACAATGAAATCGTACAATATCAAAAATCTACCTTTGTTATCATGTGTGTTTGATAATAGTGGATAGTTAATCAACTTAACAATTTTGATCTAGTTCCTAAACTTTTTTTTTTTGCATCAAATAACCCCTAAACTTTCATTTCCTTCTCATCATACCCATTCTATCAATTATTTAGAAAATATCTATGAAGCAGATGGACAGTTGACTTTAGTACTTTTCCTCACAACACATTATTCTTGTTCAGCTTCCTTACTCTCTCCCCAACTAATCTTTCATCTCTCTGTTTCCTTCTGCCCCATTACTCTTCCATTCCTACCTTACATATTCCTCTTTCCTGCCTCCCCACAAATCCTCCATAGGTTGCAGCAATATGCAGACTAACTCACTAAATCCAAGTTTAAGCCTAAACCCATTTGGAAATACATATTTAATATCTTTTTTTAATTGTAAAGCAAACCTACATTTACTATGACAGATGAAATTATGATCTTATTAATTTAAAATTGGTTAGAAGCATAAACCAGAAGCATGGTTTGAAGAACTAATATTGGTATTGCCATAAGTTACAAAAGACCTAATGTAGCATTGCTAGGACAATATAATAAGGGAAAATAACAATTTTGAGTAATTGTAAAATTATTAGAAAAGGTGAATAAATTTCTTGAAAACATAAGATAGTAGTCTATCAAAAAATTAATAAACTCATGTATTGCTTTCATGGTTTAAAATTTCGTTTCGTGCCTCACGAAATGGACAAAAATTATCGTTCCGTTGATCGTCGAGCTCCAACACTGGCACCATCGACACCGCGAAGGGGACCTCGGTTGGTTGCGCCGAGGCTGCTGCGACCTCCGTGACCTCTCCAGGTCGCGGCGAGGCGGGGGATGCCCGTGAGTGTGGTGCAAAAACTTAGAAAAAAATATAACTTATGTTAATAATTTCAATAGACTTCCAGCTATAATAGGATAATCTAAACATGCTTAATCAAAATATAATAAAACTATCCTATTAATTTAATATATATTTTTTATTTATTTTAATTTTAAAAATATATAATAAAATATTTATTTATTTATTTACCATATGGAGGCATCGTGATCTCGAAATTTTATTTTTTTTGTATTTTTAATTTTGAATATTTAGATTATTTTTTTATTTTTAATTACTATATTTTATATTTAAAAAATATCGAAACCATATCGACATGGTACGATACTAAAACCGTATCGTTCTGGTCATAAATCGAAACTCTGATATATTTGAGATTTTAAACCATGATCGCTTTATCATTGGAGGAAGAATGACTCAATGAGGAAGAAAACTCACTTTTCTCATTGGAGAAGTTGCAGGAGGAAAAAAAAAAGTCTGGAGGAGGAAAAAGATTCTTATTTGATGAGGAAATCTAGTGTCTGTCATCATTGAAGGAATAAAATGCTTTGACGTGTTGCTTTATCAATGGAGAAAGAATTCCTCAATGTGGTAGAAAACTCGATTTTGTCATTGGTGAAGTTGCTAACTTGGGTTGCTTTATCACTTTAACACAAAGAAGGCCACTTTGATTGTTGGGCCCTCGCCTTGGCCCCATCCAGTTCCGACTCCATTGCTCTCCAACCGCCGACCATGAGTTTTTCCTTGCCCGATTAGAGTCTCTATTTGTTGCTCCCTCTAAGATCATGTTGATAGTATCTTGGTGGGGGAGGTTGTCCCTAGGGACTCCCCGTCAATGTTTTGACTTATTCAAGGCAGTTCCAGAGACTGCCAAGTTGTCTCTATTGCTCCCATGTTTCCTGGCTAACCTCTGGACTCAGCCAGACGCAGCGCTTAGCTTGAGATCGATGGGTTAGCTCTAGGGGAGGCCTGACTTGCTACAGTTGGTGATGTTGCACGACTCGACTAATTTCCTTGGTGAGCTTGTGACATGACTGAATGATTGTGTACCTGATGAAAAGAACAGAAAGGCCTCGATCCCTAGATGCGATGCCGACTTGAATATCCGAGCGAATAGCTGGGTAATCGAATCAACACATGATTCGCGTCCAATGCCTTAACAGTCTTTTCTCCCCCAACTTTAATCGGGGCTAGTTGAGGAGTGATCTAGGCACCGTGTTTTGAGGAGGTGGATGACGAACCTTTCTTTCTTGCCGAGTGAGAGATGGTCCTAATGCGTCAACGTCATTGTTCTGGGCACGTTGACCCTCTTCTACATTGATGTACTTCTCGGCCCTTCCCAGGAGGTTGACGTAGTCGACAGGGAGTTTTTTGACCAGAGATCGAAAGAAATCCCCTTCCAGTAATCTTGAGAAAAGGCGTTAGTGAGGATCTCAGAAATGGCAGAGGGTACGTCCAACACAACGTGGTTAAAACGTGGAATGTACTCCCGTAAGGTTTCCTGGTTCCTCTATTTCATTGCAAAAAGACTAAGAGAAGTCTTATGGTAATGCTAGTAAGTGGCAAAATGGTGTAGGAACATGGTGTTGAATTCCTCGAATGATCGGATAGAATTTGACCGTAGTCGGCTAAAACATCGTTGTGTCGGTCCTGTCAGGGTTGTCAGGAAAACTCTGCATTTTACCTCATCAGTGTATTAGTGTAGGAGAGAGGTGTTCTTGAACCAACACAGGTGGTCTTCCGGGTCTAAGGATCCGATGTACTCGCTGACCCGCAGTAGCCGGAAGTAACTCAGTAGTTCCTCAACCAGGATCTCTTACGAGAATGGGGTATCTCGCCGAGTTGGTCTATCCTTCTCCCTTGTCACAACGACCTTGGCCCATCTGGAGTCTCTTCGAGGAAGTTCCTAGGTCGTTGACTCTCAAGACTGTTCTTCTTGCGAAGTTGATATGCCCCTGATTACTTTTGTGAGGGGAGGGTTCGACATAGATTGAAATCGTAAGATCTCTTATATAATAGTTGTTACTATCTTACCTATGTTTTCTACCGTTAAGGGTAGGGTAGGGTGGCGCGACCTCTTTCATCCAAGGCAGATCCTTGTGCTCCTTGACTTCGCATCTACCATCTCAACATCTCAACTCAGATTTCCCACAAATTGCGCCAAGATGATCCGGTCTAAAATCAGGGGATGGGTTGACTCCTCGATATATCCGCTGTTGAGCTCTTTCAGGAGGTTGGATGTGTGTCTGGATGATTCTTTTGAGGTCAGCTTCTGTCGGGTCGACATTTGTTGGGTTGACTTCTGTTGGGTAGAGCAACATAAGGACTTTGATGATTGAAGGACTAGAGAGAGGTTAGAAGGGGGCCAAGGTGTACTCTCGCGTGACCCCTTCGACATTCAAGTCAAATTCGTAAAGAGAGAGTTGAAGAGAAAGGATGGTGCGAAATGAAAATAGTAAAACTCAGTATCTCCCGCCCCCTCTTTTACATTGACACCGTTACCTTATATAGGAAGTGAGAAGGTGAGCGGGACTCCTAAAGGACACACCTTTGTAACTAGCGCTTCTCTTTCCTTAATTGACACCATTATAACCACTGGCATCGCTCGGTAACGTGCACCTTTCTACTGTAACGTGCACCTTTTTGTGACCGGTGCTTTTCCTGTTTGGTAACTGCCATGTCGTGTCTGAACTCGGGTGAGGTTTGGGTTGAGTCCAGTCATGAGTTTGGCTTGTCGGACTTAACGTAAAGATGAGTTGGGCTGACTTGGTTTGAGCTCGGTCGTCTATCGAGTTGACTCGAAAGAGCTGATCCAACCTGACTCGAGCTCGGCATGAGTTAGGCCAACTTAACCCGAACTCCATCTGAAGTCGGACTGATTGGGGTTCGCGCTGATCGAGTTCTGAGCCTATCACGTGGCGCATGTAGTTTCCGCCACATTAGTTAACATCTATAACAATTAAATATTAATAAAAATATTTTTTAATTAATATATTTATATTTTAAAAAGTATCAAAATCATATTAGCATGACACGATATCTAAACCATATCATTCGGTCATAAATTGAAACTTCAGCACAGTTCGAAATTTTAAATCTTGAATGAGATAGAATGTAAGATGTTACACCTATGTGTACTTTTCATAGAGAAATAGGAAAATCAAATCAAGGTAGAGTGTTAGGATGTAGAATTTGGGACAATAGATAGTTCTAGAAAAATGGCAAAGTCTCAAGAAGTGGTTCTAGTAGACTTAAATCTTTACATTTTTGCTCGAGTACATCACTAGCTAAAGTTTTGTGTTGTTGATTCTATAGGATAGGAGGGTGAACTAGGAACAAATAAAAGAGCAGTAATAAGAAAAAACTCTATGATAAACAGACTCAAAAGTTGATGTTGTGGTGGAAAAGGAGACTTAAATCACATCTATAGAGATAAAAGGCATGTTGCAACAAGAGTAGCATCAATACCCTTCTATACACAAAAATAACCAAGAAAGATAGACTTGATAGATTTATATGACAATTTATTTTTACTTGAAGACAAAAGATTGACAAGCACACTTAAACACATATGGAATAAGTAGTGCACAAATTTAAATCTTGTATCAGGCTAGTCCACACAATTGAGATTTTTTTTTGTTCTCGTACCAAGATGTGGAATTGGTTAATACTGGCACAGACAGAGGGAGAAAGAATGCATATCGACATCAACATTGAAGGAAAAGCAAGAAGCAAGGGAGGGAAAGAGAAAAAAGGTCACTTGCTAAGGAGGAAGTAGTGAAATCCACTGACAACTCAATCCACTCCGACATTATTACGAGACAGGAAGAGAAAGCCAATAGTAGTGTCACGTGAGACAGAGTAATTGTGTTGCAAGAGAGATCACAAGAGAGAGGTGTTGTGAGAGAGAAAAACAAGTTGTGTTTTGGGATATCCTCATTTCGAAGCTATTTATATTTTGACATGCATGGACTTTGGACCAAAGATTTAATTATTGTTTTTTCTAAGGAAACAAAACTTTTTTACATAGATAATTTATATCCAAGACCACACTTTTGTTTACCAAAGATGGTACAGATCCATCAATTTAGCTTTATTTTGATATTAAAAATATAGAAATATTGAATAAATATTAATATTTTTATCTTGTCAAATGACAATAACAATTAGACGAATATAGAACAAGGTTTAGTAGAAAAATTGACTATATTTTTTACATAAATTTTGAAAAGGAAAAAATAAATATTTTGATTTTTTTCTCTTTTGAATAAAAAAGATTACAATAAGAGATTTTGATCTTATTTTGACAATTCTCAGCTTGCAAAAATAATATTTTTGTTAATACAAGCATTAATTTATATAAACATAAATTTGACATAGGCTTACTTTTTGGATGCATAATATACGTCTCTATTTGGCTAAAAGGAAAATTATCAATTTTTTCAACGTAAAAAAGAAAACAAGTGAAAAAGGAAAATTAAAAAATATATATAATTTGTTTATAGAAGTTATAATGTAAACACTTGATGATAACTCTATAAGCAAAGTGATTGATATTCTTATAGTATTTTGTAACCTATTTTCTTAGCTATTAATGAAAAAATATATATTTTTTAATTGATATAGGGTATCAGCACAGTACGATACAGTACAAAACCATATCATTTCGGTGAAAGATAATATTTTATAACATATTGTTCTCGGCTATTTGATTGGTATACTCTTATATTTGAAAATAAATATGTACCAAAATTGTATCGGTAGAGTACAATACAGTATCGAAACCATATCATTCTGATCAAAGACTAAAACTTGGTTACTGTTTGGCACTGTTCAAGTTTTTAAGTAGAGGGCGTCATGAGGAAAATTAGCGTGAAAGAGATTTTACAATAAGGAACTCAAAAGGAATGTGATTTGTAATGTAACATGCAATGAGAATGAGATCCTTCAAAAACTTGAGAGGATTTCCCATAGGAAGCAATACTGCATGAGTTGTTTTAACAACATACATATTTTTACTTGCAACAACACATTCTATTGGGGTATTGTGTTGCTTTGGGAGGCAATATGATATCTTGAAAGAGGAAAAAGCTAACAATTATTGTGAAGTTGAGTGCAAAAGGCAATTAATTGAATGCATTTATAATTACTTGGGACAAAGGAGATTGAACAGCATAATGAAGATGAGAAGAAAACTAGGAAGTGTTGGCAGTTTGCACAAATACAGGAGGAAGATGACTTGTGCAGACAAAGGACAAGGAAGGAACAAAAGTGCAAAAGATTAACTTCATTCCGATGCCATGTTAAATGGGGAAATCCCTAAGATTGCCCCCTGCATTTGTAATTTTCGTTTATATCCCTAAATATGGTATATTGACGTGTGAGCCATATTTTATTTACAATTTGGTCCTCAAACAAACATTATATACAAGTGGCAATCCATCAGATTCCTCCTATATCTTCTTTGTTAGTGAAAAAAATTCATGTACTTTAAAGGGAGGAATTAAAATGTCCAAAATCCTTGATTTGAATCATTTTGTCAATATACACTTCTCATGGATAGTTGTTTGGTCATGTGTGCTATTTTTTTTTTTTTTTTTTTTTGGTTTAGGTAGTTTGTGGTACTAGAGGAAGGTTGGACCCTCCTTGCAATGCTGTAGCTTTTGTTGACCGACAAGTGCTGGGTATCAACCATATGTACCACCATCCAGCTTGGAAAAGAACAAAGGTGGTCTTGTTATAATTGACAACCAATTAAATTTCCTTTTTTTTGTGCTTTACTAAAATTTTAAATTTATCAACTATGATACTTTTGTTTTCCAAAGTAATGCAGGCTTGCACTTTTAATTCACCCCATGAAGGACCTTTGCGCAATGATGCTCCAGCATGGTGCCAGTCACCATTTGAACCTGAAGGGATTGTTAGGTTGGTTATATAGATTTAATGGAAAATATACCCTTTAGTTTTCTTTATTTGACATGCCAATTTTGATTCAGTTCTTATTTACATGTTAATTCATTAATTTCCAAGTATAAGAAATGTATCTAATTATTATATATATTGTACCATAATTCGAAACACTTTGAACAAGCTTCACCATATGCAAATACTATGTGCAATGGCTAACTATTTTCTATACTGCACGTAGTAATTGTGGGCTTTTATATTTGAATTCTTTTCCCATGAAGTAATTGATAGAACAGTTACAAATTGTAAAATAGAGAATTAAAAGTCACTTGACACTTGAGACCTAGATCAAAGAGAGAGTAAATCAACATTTTTGGTATTTAAATATCTTCTGGAAAGAGACATCTAATGCAAGCTACAAATGCAACTATGATAATGAATTGAATCATACTTGGTACAGGATTTACCAACCTGGGTACTAATGAGTCATTAGCCACTATAAAGATATACTGATGAATTTATGGTCAATATTCACTTTACTATTGCATCATCCCCATCTTGTTGGAAAATACACACTTCTAGGTACAGATGATAGTCTCATTTACAGACTGCTGATCTGCCACTACTCATTCTCATTCCTCTTGACATAAAGGTGCCTACTTTTGTCTTGAAACTCTCTTCCTGTTTATATAAGTGTGACAGTCATGGGTAAACCTTCTGAATGAAAAATTATGATGAGCAAGTTTCCTTATTATTCTTTCACGATAACCTAGTCTCATTGCGGCAGACCAAGTGGACTAGGTATATGGTAAGATTAGGTGGGTAGATTAGGTATAGATTAGGGGGAAAAGGGAATTTTACAATATTGGTCTATTTATATGGATCAATTTATGTTATTTGGGATTACTTTACTTCTATCTTGTCATCCATCAGGAACCCTACTTTTGATGAGTGCAATTGAAATTCCCTTTAAATGTATTGGTCCATTTGTCTCGGGATCATCTTCACCATGGGTTTTCTCTTATAAAGTCAAATCAAAGACATGATATCAAAAGTTGCTACATATATGGATCATATGTGCATATGTTTTTTATTAAAAAAAAAACTAGAGAGATATAATTGTAACATAATTTGGAGAAGCAAATTATCTAGGCATTAGGCATTGCTTCACATTTTTCTCTCATGGACTCAATCACAGAAAAGTATGATAAAATCTGGATGATAACAAGTACTGTCGTGGAATTGACCATTCTTAATTTGGGGCTGGTGAATGCTCTCAAACAAATCGGCAAGCATAGTTGGAGCCACGAAAGTCTAGATAACAAGTAATGAAAATCAAAAGCCAAAATAATGTTTAATATTGATCGCAAGTCTAAAGTGTAAACATTGTAACTTATTTTCTTTAAAATATAACATGGACAATTGGCTCAAAGTTAAAAAAGAGATTAATTGGAACACAATCTCATATGGTAAAATCTTCCAGTATCTATTGAGAGTTAAAATACATTATAATGTTCGCCAGTCAATATAATTATTTGCTTAACATCAATGTAGAATTCTCCATCTCTATCACAATTGTCACTGGTTTTAAAAATAAGTTATTATTTGCAATATTAAGACCCACAATGTTTTGATAACAATCACCCCAATTATCGCAATAGTCAACTTTGTTGCGTTACAAGAACTCTAACCCCGATCAAGTGAGTGACTACCTTAAACAGTTGTTTGATAGTCTCTGTAAAATTCTTCAATCTTGCATTTATGATCTTAAGGCCATTCTGAATGTTGGAAGATCTAGTTTCAAGACAAACCAACCTAGAAGTTATGGCTATAACACTACAACTTGTTGATAAGTCTACTCCTATTTTTTTGGCTGGATGTTAACTTTCTACAACTTGGCGATAACTCTACAACTTGTGTCACTCCAAGGGGTTAAAGAGCCATGTTGTCATTGCCCATGTCCACTTGATCAACAATAAATTGAAAAGACATTGTTAGAATCCTTGTCCAGATTAAGTCAGCATGGCTCTATGGATCACAATCTTACACGATGATTTTTGCATTGACCATTATGTGTAGCATCTTTCCAAAATGCAAAGGTTGATATCCCCAAATATCTTCACAATGTTGTTCACTCCTAGGCAGTAATCATTAGACTCTTCTTAGGGGAATATGACCTTATCTTTGCGTACCAGAGGCTTAGACATGGTGACACAAGAAGAGTATCACTTTATCATCAGTCCAGCTTCTGTTAGAGAAAAGATCAAAGGCCAATTGGCATAGTTATGCCCAATTTACTGTGAAGGACGGATTATAGAGGGATGGATAATGCCTAGGGATAAGGATTCGTTGTGGAAAAGAAAAGGAAAGAGAAAAGAACAATGTTATACCTCCTTAGTTTACCTCCAAATTGGAAAGAAAAAAAAATTCTAGCTCAACAAACTTGAAAAGAAATTTTTTTCCAGCAGGCTCATGAGCAAGCCACAAGCTCATGCTCAATAGTTGATGGGCTTGCAAGCAGAGATCGTGAGCTCACAACTAACAGTTGACTTGCTGCCAGCAGGTTCATGCACAGGCAGCAAACTCACGGTTGATCGTTGGGCTCGTGGGCAAGGGCGGAGTCAGTGCTTGGGAGGTGCTCAAGAGGAGGGTGAGAGTAGTACTAGGGAGGTGCTTTGAAGGAGGGTGCTCAGGAAGGACGAAAGAGCCTTTCTGCAGATGAAATTTTGGCCAAAAAATAATCTGCATATGGATTAATAATCAATCCCATGGATAATTTGCATCTAATTAACGATGGAAAGTGTCTTGACTCCCGTGCAATCTACCTATTCAATTTTCTGTCCTATGAAGTAATTTGAGCTTTAGTGATGTTCAGAAAATTTAACCTTTGTCATGTTATAGAACACCCTAGGGGAAATAGAGGATGAATAGGTTGATTTTTTGTGACACCATTGGTGATGCAGTGAAGGGCTAGGTATCAAGTCCATAAGTGCCTAAAGGTGGAGTTTCTTTGTACTAGATGTGGTGTGATGGAGCATTTAATTGACTTTTGTCTTCTTCGTTGATGGATTGGCTCTCTAGTAGTTGGAGCATTGAAAACCCCATTGATCATCTCTAATTGCACCACCGAAGATAGTAAGAACTCACCCATTGGCCAGAGCTGAAACATTTTATACATTTATTGCAAAGTATTTCAACAGCTGAGATTTTGGTAGACCACTCGATGGATTAACATTTATGGTGCATTACTTGGATTTGGTGGTGGACGATCTCTTCAAAAAAAAAAAATTGGATGAAGCAATACCTTCTGAATTGAGGCAGTAAATGCAATATGGTTGATGCTTCTTGGGTGCTTGGATCTACCCTGGTCACATCCTGTTTTAGTGTTATTTGACTTGTAGAGTGCATTATTTTGACAATGGTGGAAATGAGCAAGGATAGTGGGGTCATTGCAGGGAGTTTGCTTCAATTAATGATCCACATTCACCCGACATTAGGACGAATAGTCAACTCTCTCTCTCTCTCTCTCTCTCTCTCTCTCTCTCTCTCTCTCTCTCTCTCTGCAGGTGCAGACTCTCTGCCAGGAATTAATTTGCTTATATGTATATGTGTGTGTGTGTGTGTGTGTATTTTAACCGATATCTAGTGGCATGCTTAAAAATAATGTCTATCAGATGTGTAACCAGCCTTAGTTTTGTAGTGTGGTTAGATGACTTAGGTTCTAATCTGCTCAAGCTATCTCTATTTGTAGGACAAAAGTTACTCGTGAATATCCTTCTTTAATTCTTTCAAATAATAATTATGCTTGAACATGCTAGGTGAGTAAAATCCAAAATCCTCATTTGTTCAAAATTCCAAATTGTCTTTTTTTCCCCTCTATTCCCTGTGCTTGTTATCCATATCATCTTAATCTTGAATGTTTTTGCAGCTCAATTTCTGCTATTCTGAGCACAATTATTGGAGTGCATTTTGGCCATGTGCTTGTGCATATGAAGGTTTACTTTATGTTTGCATGAACAAATAGATTGGTGAATTGAACAATTCTAACGTTTGCTTCTTCCTTTCTTTTATACCTTGCCATGATCTCTCAGGGTCACTTGGACAGGCTAAAGCATTGGTTGTCAATTGGAGCTGCTCTCCTTGTGCTTGGAATTGTTTTACATTTTTCACATGGTAAAAGATCTAGCTTGTATTTGAATCTTATTTGGAGTTTGATATTACTATCTTTTTGTCACTTTATCAAACTTCTGCAGCAATCCCGTTGAACAAGCAACTGTATAGCTTCAGCTATGTTTGTGTTACAGCTGGAACATCCGCAATAGTTTTCTGCACTTTCTATTTTCTGGTATTGTGCTTCATTTATTTTTATTATTTTTATTTTTAGCAAATTTAGTTTTCTTCATTTGGAAGACTAGAGGCGAGGGTTTTCTAGCATTGGTTTCTTTGACTTGCCAATAACTTTGCAAAAGAGGTCTCCAAACTTCTTTCACATCATTGTTTATAGTTAAATATTCATTGTTTAGAGTATATGTTCATGCACTATTTTCCATTTATCGACTCTGCAAGAGATCATCCTCCTTAGGGGTGTAAACGAGCCAAGCGGCTTGCGAGCTATTCGGGTCTCGGTTCGAAAAAAAATCGTTCGAGTTCATTTGATTAAGTTATTAAGCCGAGCTTGAGGTTAACAGTATTTGATTCGTGAGCTCACGAATATGTTTGTTATGAGACTTGTTTATCACATATATATATATATTACATGAATTATAAATATTATATATTAATAAGTCGAGCTCGAACTAAGCTCGTTTATTTTAAACGGGTCATTTTCTAACCGAGCTCAAACTAAGCTTGTTTAACTTTTAAATGAGTCATTTTCGAATCGAACTAGAGTTGTTTGTGAGCTATTTAATTTCATTACGAGCCGAACTCAAGCTTAAGAATTAAACCTCGAATCGAACTCGAGTCGAGCTCAAGCTTAAGGAAAATGAATCGAGCTCGAGCTCAAACCTCTTACTATTTAGCTCGGCTCGGTTTGATTACACCCCTAATCCTCCTCAAATCTGTCTCAGAATTTTGATTCACTTTGTTCATTTCTCATAGGAAATCTGTTTTATGATAGATGTAGGATGAACTAGATCAAGGCAACATATATTTATGGGAGATATGTCATAATGTAGTTGTCCTCATATATTTTTTACTTTCCATGTCAGGTTGACATTTTGGGCTTCTGTAATTTGTTTCTTCCATTGGAGTGGATTGGAATGAATGCGATGCTCGTCTTTGTAATGGCAGCAGAGGGAATATTTGAGGGTTTTTTGAATGGGTGGTATTATGAGACCACCAACAATACACTGGTACGTGCCTCTGAACTTCTATGCTTATATATTTTTCTCAAATTATTTGCTACATTTTGGTTAGGATTATCAAACCTTTCGATTAGTATAGCTTCTTTTAACCTTTTCTCCATACTTGCAGGTCTATTGGATTCGGAAGCACATATTCATCCAAGTGTGGCATTCACGACGGGTGGGTGTTCTTCTCTATGTCATATTTGCCCAGATCTTGTTTTGGGCGCTCGCGGCCGGTGTTTTGCATCGGATGGGTATTTATTGGAAGTTATAAAAGATCATGTGTTCAGAAGATCACACTCTTGGTTAGCATCGATCTATTTGTTGCAATTGCCTGCTGTCTGAACTAGATCTTCATCAAACATTCGCAAATTGTTAGAGCTCTGTATATTTGCAGTCATTAGAACTGCAAAGGTGAGTTTTCGATATTGTAAATAATGTAACTTAGAATTCATGCTGTCCAGAGCTTTGGTTTGCATAAATTAGCATTTACTTTCTAGCTGCTGGGGCTACTTGCTTGTTAGATTAGTGCCGCTAATAGAGGCAAATTTCTTGATGTGTTATAGATCATTCTTGCCTCGAGTGCTTAATCGCCTCGTCGCAAGGTCATGACAATGTCCATCTCATGGTAGAGCTATCATACCAACTGTTAACTGCATAGTCGAAAATCAACTCTTCTAGAAAATTAAGGTCTACTATACTTCATAGTGAAAGTCTTAAGTATAAATGGTATCATAGTAAACTACAGAGGCTTCTTACTGTGTTCATGTACAAAAGTCATAATCTCCTTCCAATTCAATATTTGCATGGCAACTTCCTATATGTGTTCCATTCGTTTAGCATTTCGTGCGTAGTAAAGTCATTGGCCGTCTAAAATAAAACAACCTTTATTTGAAAATTTTATGTCTTGCTTGTACCCAAGGTTTCAATAGCTTCGAACTATTAGCATATTTGAAATCTATTAGTGCATAAATCCAATCTAACATTCCATGTATTTGTAGCAAATGCAAGATGTTGAGTATTGAAATGTCATCATGCTAGAGTGTCATCAGTTCAACATTTTCATCATAGAATAACAAATAATTATTGGGTATACAATGATTTTGCGATATTGAAGTCTAACTTGTTCAACATGTGTTTGTACTATATAAAATTTGATTTAACTTCAATGGAACTCAGTTGAGGCATTTCAGGAAACTTATTGACTTTTCTTTGAAACATCATCTTAATGTTATAATCAAACTTTAAAACTCATTGTATCATTTGTGTTGTGAATAAAAGACATAAGTGATGACCACCTCATAAAAACACAAACAAATTCAATTTTAACTTCAAATCTCTTCTAAGTTCTTAAGAATAAAGTCTCCAATGGATCATTTCTAGCTATCTCGAACTAACTAGAGTGTCAAAAGTAGTCGTCATATATCAACTCTAACCAATCAATTGCCCAATTGATTACTAGAGGACTAGTCAGTTATTAATTCAATTGAACTTAGAGCAAAAAATCATTCTATTCTCCTAAAAATCACTTCCAATCAATCATTTGCTTCACTAGCATGCTTCACTCAAATGGGATATCATTCTAGAGACTAGCAATTAGATAATCCCTCTTCACTTGGCTTAAAATAATCATAATCCTACACAAATGTTCAAGACTCAAGATGTTCAACAAAACATGACTTAAGTCCATTTCATAATTGAAGCCTTCACTATTAGATCAATGGATGAGGCTATAGGGGAATAGTCAGAGTTATCTTGCAATGAGTGTATCAAAACATTAACAAGAAACACAAACAATGCAAACACTTATCCTTTTATATGGTATGGAATCTTTTGTTCTTATTTCATGGCCTACATCTACTTCTAGTCGACTACTTAACCTCCCAATGGATACTTGAGTCAACTTATCCGCTGCCTAGTTGAGTGATCTATTATAGCTTGTAGACAGTCTAACATTTCTTGTCAGCATCTATCAAATCAATGATCTTTTTCTTTCCTTCCTATTATAACATCATTCAATTGCTATTGTTTTAGTCAGACTAACTCTAGCTCAATCAATTTCTAATTGACTCATCCAAAAATAAAAATATTTTATTGCTAGCAAACCATCCTGAGTCAAATGCCTAGATGACTCATCCACCAATTAATTAAATCCAATCTTCAATCAACTAGATCATCAATTATGATCCACTCTAAGATTAAGTCCTTGCCTAAGTTAAGATCTACACAAAATGTAGATTGCAAGTCACTTGTAGAGTCTTATTTTACTTAGATTTTCCTTCCAAAAGGTTAGATATTCAAGACTTTTCTAAGAGCTCTTGGCTCTGGGACTTCCTCATCTTGTCAAGAAGCCATGCCTCTTAGACTTTTATTTTTTGCCAAGAAGGGGCATGCCTCCAAAACTTCATTGTTTGTCTGGTATCGATCAATCTTGACAAGCAAAACTTTCATTTGCCAAGCATCGGGTTAACCATAACCTGTCAGAACTTTCACTTGGTAAGCATTCAGTCAATCTTCATCTAATAGGATTTCCACTTGTCATGCACCCAATCAACGTTGATTTGCTGATACTTTTGCCTTCCAAGCATTTAGTCAACCTTAATTTGAATATTCACTTATTAAGCATCTAGTCAACTTGATCTATCAAGACTTTCACATGCCCACCATTCGGTTCACCTTGACCTAACATGACTTCTTTGATGTCATCACTTGTTAGAATTCATTCACTACTAGCATATATTGAATTTTTATAATGTCAACATCTATTGGACTTCATCTATTGCCAACACTTGTTGAATTTCTTGACTGCTCACACATATTGACCTAACTTAAACGCTTAGCTAAACATAAGCATTTGACCAAACATCAATTGGTCTAATAGGATGAAGCTAGAGTATAATTTTATCAACAATCTCTTGTTTTTTTGATATGTGTTTACCTTTTTAAGTTTAGGCAATCCAAATCAATTCAATTCTATTTCCTATGTCAAAATTGGATAAAAATCAAGGCTCATAACTTAAACATCTCATTTTTCTTCCCCTCTTGACATGCATAAAAAAGAATAACCTAAAGACATCACACTTAGCTATTAAAAACTTTGATAGTAAGTGTAACTCATTTTCTCAAGGTGGCCCCTCCTCTTTGTTTCAATCTTTACCTTATACCAATTGACTATTTTACCAATAATCTCCCTGAATTTTTAAACTGTAAGTATTTTTAAACACTAATTCACAAATAGAATTCACATGTGGATATCAAATTTTCTTTGATGCTAAAGGTTCAACTTAGGTCAAATTCAACCATGAATTTGTCTCCCCCTTAAACTCTCATTTGGAATCTCCATACCAAATTGATCCTACAACCTAGATCAATGAAGGGTATTTAAATATCAAAATTCACCCTTGAATTTTCTTGATACCAAATACTTAAACATAGACACAATTCAGCCTTGAATTTGTACCCACCCCCTCTCTATATATCATGAAAAGATCTATCTTTTCTTGAGCCTTTTTCAGCTTTCTCCCCCCACCTATGTCATGAGAGTTTACCTTAAATCTATACTTGCGTACTTCCAAATGTAAGTGCCAAATGTTGATAAAAGTTACCACTTGTGACACCAAATGATAAAAGCATAGGTAAAATTCAAAATTTGAATTTGTTTGATACCAACTATTTGATAAGAATCAAAATGCTCAAGTTGGAATTATCCTACCTAATATTTTTCATCAAACTTGATACCAAATGGTAAAAATTAATCATAAATGATACCAAATTCAAAACTTTGAATTTTGATATCAAGTCCCCGGGGTCATGATGCTGCGGTAGGACATCCAGATTATCACCCAGACACCCACGGTTCGATCCTCAGCTACGGCGTATTTGCAGGAATTTTCCTCCAAATGAGGATCGCAATAAAGGATGCTGGGCATCTGGGTTGGCCGCTGCGTGCACTTCTCGATTTACTCTGGTGGCCAGTGGGAAACTTCCGTGGGGCCGGATCACCCTCAAGGATTGAGTCAATGCGACTAACTGGGATTTATCATTTTTTTAAAATTTTGATATCAAATATAATTGATCCACTCAAGATGGATTAGCTATCCCCCTTGTTCTATGCTTTTCCCTAAGAAAGTTTTCTCCACCTTAAGAAAGTTTTCTCCCTCATAAAGTGATTTCCCATTAACTAAACAAGTTCTCCTTCTCATATAAATATTACACTAACAATATTCATCCCCCTTTATATTCCATAATTCATGAATAATAAATTCAATCTAAAATTAGTTTTAGATTGAGTTTCATAGATTGAAATGACCATTTAGTTGAGTGCTCATAGGATTAGTTAGTTGTCTCAGGAGATTTAATTTTAAATTCTTCAGTAGTATACATAACAAAAAATTATAAAAATTTATGTTAATATTTATCAAGAAAAATAGTTTTTTTATAAAAATATAACTTATTTTTAAAGATTAGTATAAAGTTGGATCACATCGAAAACCTTATTTTCGATATTTTATATCAATATAGTTTTGAAAACTTCTATGTACATATAGATATAACAAAACATTTTACAAATATTTTTAATAAACCTTTTAAATAAATATTCAATCATAATTATCACTACAAGAAAAACAGTCATAGACATCGGTGGAAAACCGATGTCTATGAGAAAATCGACCGATGTCTATGAAGGCGATGTAAAAGGTCTGACATTTTAGACATCGGTTTTTAACCGATGTAATATCACTCAACGACATCGGTTTGTAACCGATGTAGTATCACTCAAAGACATCGGTTATGCAACGGTATAAAACCGATGTAATATCTGTTTAACATCAATTTTAGCAACGGTTTTCGACCGATGTAATATCACTCAACGACATCGGTTCTGCAACGGTGTAAAGCCGATGTAATATCTGTTTAACATCAATTTTAGCAACGGTTTTCGACCGATGTAATATCACTTAACGACAACGCTTCCAAACCGATGTCATTAAATCTAAAACTGTTGTAATAACACTTTTTTTTATGTTGTTTGTAAATTATGATCGAGCAAGAGTACAAAAATATTATAAATTCACACAACAAATCACAAATAGAAAAGCACCGATATATTTAATCACCTCAATATTTACAAATAATCAAAAGTAACTAACACAAATATTATTCTTGCAACATATTACACATTCCCTCAGCGTTTTCATCCCCAGAAGGATCACCTTCAGCCCCATCGTCCTCTTCCTGGTCTTCGCCGTCTTGTTCATCATCATCCTCTTCGTCCTCATCTGAATCACCATCATCCTTGTTCTCTGGCACAACTTCATTCTTGCTCTTTCGAAGTAGCCTTCAAAGAAACGAAACTAAGATTATTCACTGGTACCATATCAGGATCATAACTGCTTTGAGGTTAAGGTAACAGCATCTACCTGTAAATTGCATCAGGACCTTCAACAAGTGAAGCAGTATTAGAACAGTAAATAATAATGTTAAAGAGCAAGCAAGATAAAGCCACCTGCTATAATCAGTTGAAGGTATTTATATGCCTTGGCATAAAGAAAAATCCAAATGATTGGTTAGAAACTGAATATGCAGGAAACAACTAGTGTACCTAAGAGATGTGCATCTTCTTTTTGAGAAAATTGCAACATTTGGTTCCTCCATGGCACATTCCTACAGGAATAGACATTCTCAATTAGTTTTATCCTGATAAAACTATGCCAAGTATTGTGGAACCATTAATTGACCTTGAATTTTGCTTCCATCAATGTATTTATCCACTTAGCTGCTTCTTCAGAACTTCTAGTACCCAACTGTATCAGAGAATCTCAGATTGAATATTTTTAAATGTACTGGCACAGTTCAAGATGAATTCTGTAATGATATTTTTACCTTGAGCTTTCTGTCATTTGAAGTGTGTTGTGCATATTCTTCCTATGTTACAAAAAAATAGAGAGAGAATTGAGCATAGTCTATGTATCACACATTAGCTAATTAATAAAAATGATTTGCATGAATGAAGTAGCAAAAGGCTGCAGAGTTAGTGCACGCTCAAGATAAGGAGCCCAGAGCCCAGTGCCCAGTGAGCAAATCCCTTCTAATCATCTCCACACCGGCTTGGTAATACTAGTTAGGAAGACCATAAGATCAACTCTTTGGAATTTAATACAATTACATGTTCCACATAACAAATATGATGAAGTGGTAGAGCATATTGTGCAGAAATGGCTTTTCATTAAAATTGTCTCTGCGAACAAAAACAAAAGGCAGCTTGTATGCCAAAGCTTCACTGACAGTTCCATATCCGATTTTACCTACAACAGTAGATTAGCAAAACATGAATACCATGCTTATATATAAATTATAATCACATAGAGAAGCAATTTAACACATGATAACATATGTATTACCTGATTATCTAACTATTTTGGACTGAAAATAAAGTAACAATTGTAAGGGGGGATTAAATTAACATCACAAGAAAGTGCAATCAAACAAAAGGAAGTTAGAAGTTGTTGAAATTCGTTGTGCTGTATGCTGTCCACTCGTGCAGGAAAAAATGGAGGACTGCTAGGCTCTATCCGACCGGCTAGAGCGTTGCAGATGGCTATGGCGTTGTTGCTGCTGATGGGGCTGATGGCTGGATGAGGGAGCTGCTGTGGCGTTGTGGCTGGAGATGGAGAGTGAGCGTTAGATGAGGGGTTGGTTGTGTTGAGGAGTGGAGATGAGTGATTGGAGGAGGTGGCTGTGACATTGGAGGTTGTGTGCGTGAGTGGAGCTTGACGTGAGGTGGAGAGGAAGGGATATGTGGCGTGAGAGGAGTGGGTGGTTGTTGCTTGGTGGAGTTGTGAGGTTGTGTGAGTGGATGGTGTTGATGGGTGGAGGTGTTGTGAGGGAGGCGTGAGTGGATGGGAGGTGTATGATCGGTGATGGAGATGGGAGGGTGAGGGTGGTGACGTGAACGTGGAGATGGGGAGGAAGGGGGACGGCGTGAATGTGTGTGAGGTGGAAGCGTGAGTGGAGTTTTTGTGTGGGGGTGGTGGCGTGAACGGGGAGATGGGCAGGAAGGGGAACGGCGTGAATGGGTGTGAGGTGGAAGAGGGTGGCAGCGTGGTGGAATGTGGAAGATGGGGGCGTTGGGGATGCTGTAGAGTTGAGGGAAGGAGATGGCTAGGGATTGGTAAGGTGGAGATGTGTGGTGGAGATGGAAGTGAGGTAGAGATGTGTGGTGGAGATGGAAGTGAGGTGTTAGGGTTGATCTCCTCCTTTTCTTCCTCTTTTCTCAACCCTCCATTCCTTGGATATACGGTTTAGATTCATTGTGGATATTCTCCTTGCCTTGAGTAGTCAAGTTCCAAATGGAGGGTTGAGATGAAATCTTCATCATGATATTCCACTTAGCCTTTGATGTGTCATTTAAGCCTTGATGACAAAGCTGTCCTACAAATCAAATTGGATAAAACATAAGTTTAAAAATGTAGAAAAATTTAAATATAATCAAAATACATCCAATTACAAATATGTGTCATCCAAGGCATAAATGTACAACTAAAACCTTAAATTTCATTACTAATGATGTCAATTTAACCATCAATTATGTTAATCATCACTGGGTCAGGCGGCAAGGGCTTGCAGACGGGATGAATCTGCAGGAGGAAGGTGAAATGGAGATTAAGGAAGTGACGCGGCGACGGAGGAAGCGACGCGGCGGAGATGTGCAAGGAAGTCTGTGGAGTTGAGGGGGGAAGGCATAGGTGGCGGTGCCGTTGAAGACGCGGCGGTGGAGCAGAGCCCGTCTAGGGTTTACAAGGGCAAGCGCGCAGTGGTTAAGTCGGTCGGGTGTAGGGAATTGGAAGCACGGGTTTAGGGGTTTTAGAAGCGCGTAGTGGAAGAAATATTTAGAGGGAGAGAGGGAAAGAAAAAACGAAAATATACAACGGTTTTAAATTGTTGTTATAGCTTCCAAAATCGTTGTTGAAAGCGCAAATAGACAACGATTTTAAATTGTTGTTATAGCTTCCAAAACCGTTGTTGAAAGCCGCACATAGACAACGGTTTTCAAACCGTTGTCGTAGTCTTCAAAAATCGTTGTTGAAAGCGCACATAGACAACGGTTTTAAAACCGTTGTTGTATCCTCCAAAAACTGTTGTCGTAGTCTCCAATCAACCTCTCAAAGACATCGGTTTTTGTTAAAACCGTTGTAAAAAAGTAAAAGACATCGGTTTTGCCATAAAACCGATGTCTTTTGAGTGTTGTTAAAGACCGATTTTCTTGTAGTGACTACTCTCAATAGGGGTTATCATTGTTGATTATGTGAAGTTAAAGAATGATATAATGGATCCATTAACCAAAGGATTAAACAGAGAATTAGTTGTAAGCTCATCGCGAGAGATGAGCTTGATTGCAATGAAAAATATTGATGCAAAGGAAACTCAACTTATCCTAATTGGCGATCCCAAGAACTAGTTCAATGAGATAACCTAACTATATCGACTAAGTAGGAGAACTACCTAATGAAAGGATGGATGCTAAGCATACAACTCTTAGGGTGCGTTTGGTTCAAGTTCTTATATATAACCTTGATTATGTAATTACCTGGTAATCACATAACCAAGGTTATGGGGCATAAAACATAACCTAATGTTGTTTGGTTTACTTTATTTATTTGGAGGGAATAAAACATAACCAGTTTTATATTTACTATATTACCCTTCATTCAATTATATTTTTAATATAATTCATTAACTTAATAAATATAATTTGATAATTTTATTTTAATAAAATAATTCATTAAAAATAATTATTTTAATAAAAAAACATTAAAATAATAAATATAAATTTGTTAATTTTATTTTTTAAATTTAAAATAAATTTATATATTTTAATAAAATAATTTATTAAAATAATTATTTTAATAAAATAATCCATTAAATTAATAAATATAATTCCTTAATTTTATATTTTTAAATTTAAAATAAATTTATATTTATTTTAATAAAATAATTTATTAAAATAAATATAAATTTATTTTAAATTTAAAAATATAAAATTAAGGAATTATATTTATTAATTTAATGGATTATTTTATTAAAATAATTATTTTAATAAATTATTTTATTAAAATATATAAATTTATTTTAAATTTTAATAAATAAAATTAACAAATTATATTTATTATTTTAATATTTTTTTATTAAAATAATTATTTTTATGAATTATTTTATTAAAATAAAATTATCAAATTATATTTATTAATTTAATGAATTATATTAAAATATAATTGAATGAAGGATAATATAGTAAATATAAAACTGGTTATGTTTTATTCCCTCCAAATAAATAAAGTAAACCAAACAACATTAGGTTATGTTTTATGCCCCATAACCTTGGTTATGTGATTACCAGGTAATTACATAATCAAGGTTATATATAATAACTCTTGAACCAAACGAGCCTAAAAGTTGTATGCTTAGCATCCATCCTTTCATTAGATTGCTCCTACTTAGTCGATATGTATATAGTTAGGTTATCTCATTGAACTAGTTTCTTGGGATCGCCAATTAGGATAAGTTGAGTTTCCTTTGCATCAATATTTTCGTCAGATGAAAGTTCATCTCTTCGCGATGAGCTTACAACTAATTCTCTGTTTAATCCTTTGGTTAAATGGATCCATTATATCATTCTTTAACTTCGCGTGATCAACAATGATAACCCCTATTGAGAGTAGTCACTACAAGAAAATCGGTCTTTAACAACACTCAAAAGACATCGGTTTTATGGCAAAACCGATGGTTTCCTTTTTTACAACGGTTTTAACAAAAATCGATGTCTTTAAGAGGTTGATTGGAGACTACGACAACAAGTTCTTGGAGGACAACAACAGTTTTAAAACTGTTGTCTATGTGCGCTTTCAACAACGGTTTTTGAAGACTACGACAACGGTTTGAAAACCGTTGTCTATGTGCGCTTGCGCTTTCAACAACGGTTTTGGAAGCTATAACAACAATTTAAAATCGTTGTCTATTTGCGCTTTCAACAACGATTTTGGAAGCTATAACAACAATTTAAAACCGTTGTATATTTTCGTTTGTTCTTTCCCTCTCTCCCTCTAAATATTTCTTCCACTACGCGCTTCTAAAACCCCTAAACCCGTGCTTCCAATTCCTTACACCCGACCAACTTAACCACTGCACGCTTGCCCTTGTAAACCCTAGACGGGCTTTGCTCCACCGCCGCGTCTTCAACGGCACCGCCACCTATGCCTTCCCCCCTCAACTCCACAGACTTCCTTGCACATCTCCGCCGCGTCGCTTCCTCCGCGTAGCCTTAATCTCCATTTCACCTTCCTCCTCCAGATTCATCCCGTCTGCAAGACCTTGCCGCCTGATTCAGTGATGATTAACATAATTGATGGTTAAATTGACATCATTAGTAATGAAATTTAAGGTTTTAGTTGTACATTTATGCCTTGGATGACACATATTTGTAATTGGATGTATTTTGATTATATTTAAATTTTTCTACATTTTTAAACTTATGTTTTATCCAATTTGATTTGTAGGACAGCTTTGTCATCAAGGCTTAAATGACACATCAAAGGCTAAGTGGAATATCATGATGAAGATTTCATCTCAACCCTCCATTTGGAACTTGACTACTCAAGGCAAGGAGAATATCCACAATGAATCTAAACCGTATATCCAAGGAATGGAGGGTTGAGAAAAGAGGAAGAAAAGGAGGAGATCAACCCTAACACCTCACTTCCATCTCCACCACACATCTCTACCTCACTTCCATCTCCACCACACATCTCCACCTTACCAATCCCTAGCCATCTCCTTCCCTCAACTCTACAGCATCCCCAACGCCCCCATCTTCCACATTCCACCACGCTGCCACCCTCTTCCACCTCACACCCATTCACGCCGTTCCCCTTCCTGCCCATCTCCCCGTTCACGCCACCACCCCCACACAAAAACTCCACTCACGCTTCCACCTCACACACATTCACGCCGTCCCCCTTCCTCCCCATCTCCACGTTCACGTCACCACCCTCACCCTCCCATCTCCATCACCGATCATACACCTCCCATCCACTCACGCCCTCCCTCACAACACCTCCACCCATCAACACCATCCACTCACACAACCTCACAACTCCACCAAGCAACAACCACCCACTCCTCTCACGCCACATATCCCTTCCTCTCCACCTCACGTCAAGCTCCACTCACGCACACAACCTCCAATGTCACAGCCACCTCCTCCAATCACTCATCTCCACTCCTCAACACAACCAACCCCTCATCTAACGCTCACTCTCCATCTCCAGCCACAACGCCACAGCAGCTCCCTCATCCAGCCATCAGCCCCATCAGCAGCAACAACGCCATAGCCATCTGCAACGCTCTAGCCGGTCGGATAGAGCCTAGC
>NW_027431374.1:0-11269 GCF_044706935.1 Curcuma longa | reverse complement strand
TGATATACATAAAAAGTCCAACTGATCCTGAAATTCACACAGTCTAGGCATTAAGTCTTCCTGCATCAAGGTAGGTAACTGCAACGACCACCGATGATCAGGACTATGAGGGCATACATTCACTTCAAATAAATATTTCTTTGACAAGTTAATAAGTTCAAGTGTATCTTCATGTTCCTGAATATAAAGGTCAATCAATGTCTCTAGCTGCAGCAAGGAATTAAAGAAGTCATTATCACCAAGATCAACAACTCGAGTGAGTTTGTCACTGCCAGCCAACTTTTGGGGAGTAAAGAGATCCATATTTGATTTATGATATTCCAGTTTCCTGATTAAAGCAATACATTTTTCCTTAGCCTCCTTGAAAACAATTTCTTTCTTCAGCAAAATCGAATCAGATTCATCTTTGGCTCTTTGTAGGTCATCCAACCTTTTCACTAAAGAATCATATTTCCCAACGAGCTCTTGGATCTCTTCATCTTTGGTCAATAATATTGACTCTAAATCATTACTTTTAGATAAAAAGAAAAGCCGCTCATCCAACAACTTCTTTAGATGCATAGTAAGTGCTTCGCAACGTTCAGGCAAAATTTGCAAAATTTCCTCATCTCTCAGATCAGCATCTAGTGCCCCAATGTTTTCACATGATTCCTTGAGCAGTTCCGAAATGCTTCCATACATTTTATGCATTTGGCCAGAAGAAAATTGATTCCTGTCTGCGAGAGCAATAAATAATTTGTTTTGTTCCGTGTATGAATTCTTGAGAGTATTAAACTCCAAATTAGAAGCATTTAGTTTCTCATGCAGATTGTTGACCAATTCTACAGTAGCATCAACCGAAGCCATGCTAACTGAAGCAACATCAATATTATCAGAAAACGGAAATAAACTATGTTTATTTAACTTTTCAATGGCCCTATAAATCACTGCCTTAAGTGAATCTCTTTCACACTTTAGAGTAGAAAGTTCACCATCAGCTTTTAATTGCAACTGTTCTATCTCACTCAGAAACTTCCCCAACTTATCATGAGTATCTTGTTGTAAATCATCAAACTGATCTTCAAAGTTCTGTACTCGGCATGAATTCCTGGACATCTGGTCTACAAGAGCATCAATCTTTTCCTCAATAGTGGCACTTCTCTTCTTGAGAGCTTGAGAATCCATCTGAAAGTTTTTTGAGGTAGATATATTATTCCATTTCTTTACCATATGTACCTCAGCTTTTCTAATTTCCAGTTCTATCTGCTCAATTGCATCTCTAAGACAGGATATTTGTTCCTTCATTACTGAATATGCATCGTCCAACTGCCCTTGCCCTCCTTGACACATTGGAGGCTCTTCTTCTGCAATATCAGGATTTTGTTTTGTTTCAAATGATTGTATAAGCTGTGATACACCAGATGCTCCGGCTTTTCCATCTGACCTCAAGGACAATGATTGTAAATGCATTCCTTCAATTGACTTCTGAAGACTCTCCAGTACATCTTTGGCCTCTTGCAAATAGTCTTCCAGAACTCCCATGACAGAACTGTCTGCATAACCATAACTCTTTTCTCCGGCATGATACTCAGTTTCATGTGACATAGCTTCTGTTGAGATGCAAGATGACTTGAATTGTTCATACTCTATCTCTTTTAGCTTAGCTTCATGGATAGCCAAACTGCTTGACAGATACAGTTTAATCTCTGCAAGTTGATCAAAGTTCTCTGACTCCATATTATACTCAGCATCGTTTTGTTTTTCAAGTGCAGTACATAAGCTCTCTTTTTTCTCCAGCAATTCAGAAACAAGTATTGCATTCTCATTTGCTAAAAATTCTTTTTCCTCTGCAATTGCATTCCTTGCGTCAACTTCTGAAGTGAGCCTTGTAGTTAACTCTACATTTTCTTTCTGTAAAATTTCCAGTGAATCCCTGCAAGAAGCTAACTCCTCCAGCTGATGCACCATTTCCTGTTGGGACACTTCAAATTTTCTCTGCAGCTCCATAAAATTATCATTGAGCACTTCAAATTCTTGTTCTCGTGAAAGTAATCTGATCTCAAGTTTTTCCTTCACAGCACTCATATCTTGGAGCTCAGATCTGAACTGTGCCAGCTCTTTATCAGCAACTGCAACTTTTTCCTGAGTTACTTGAAGTAAACTATAGAGTTTTGACATCTCAGCAGCAGACTGCCTGCAGGAGTTGTCGTGCAAGTCAACTTGCACTTCCAGTTGAAACTGGAGAAAGTCCCTTGAAATGTTTGCTAAGTAAAGATGCCTTCTAACATTTTCCAGTGCATCTGCAAAACCACTGCAACTTGTTGGCATAGGGCACATGACTAACGAAGAAACTTGGTCTGTTGAACCTAAAATTGGGTAACAGGCATCCTCCTTGAAGGTCTCACCAACCTCGTGAAATGAGGAAACTTCTTCTTCTGGAGGTTTGTCACTTGACCTGCCCTCACAATGTACAGCCTCACTGAGGGAGTTTTGTATGCTTCTTCCTCTTAGAATCCCTGAATCTTCTATAGAAGAAACATGCTCCTTCCCATGGGCAGCAACATTTTTCTGAGAAAGAGTAATCTCAACATTTTCTCGCAGTGAAGAAGTGTGGTCAAGAGTACGTTGAAACGCTGGAACCTCCAAGCTATCTTCTACTGTTGTTTGGTTTGAAAATGGCATTTCCAAACTTTCATCAAGCAGAATAACCTTGCCTGGCGAAACCTGAGCTGGCATTTCTTCATTTATATGGTAAATACTGGTATCCACCTCTTGAGCATCTTCAGTTAGGGTAGAAAACACAGAAACTTCTTTGTCAATCCTTTCATCAAGATCTTCAAAAGCAGCAAGGTCTGTAGGTATTTCATTTTGCTCTGTGCCATGATTACTTCCATTCTTCTCAGATGAAATTAAAGGAATAACCATATCCTCATCTCTTTCAACAGGTAAAGCAGACCATCCAACCAGATCTTGAGACACTGCAAGATCTAAACCAGGTTCAACTGTGAAAGCTTTCACTTTTTCTCCATCAGTACCCAAAGCTAATCCATGAGTACTTCCACCAGCATCATCGATCCTATTTTGCACTGTTCGAATTCCAACTGCTGGGCTCTCTCCATTACAATGTTCCATACCAGAAGATTTCATTTCCTGCATTGCACCTAACCATCAAAACATGTGAATACAATCACACATAGCCCCGCAACCCCTTATATTTAATTCATCCCTCCCAGCCAAATACAAATAGAAAGGAAAAAAGGTATAGCTGCTAAATCACAAACTGTTTCCCCTACCTCTTTATTCATATCAAAAGCTGAAGATGAGCCTTCACCAATACGAGGTTCAATGGCCACTCTTTCAGGAGCCTTCCTATCATCCAGAGCTCCATGATCAACCACTTCTGAGGTGTTCACAGTTGGAAAATCCACACGACCGACCACTACGGACGGATCCAATGTATCCATTGTCAATGCATCAGATTTAACGGTGGAAGTTGAAGTGGCAACCTTGGGCTCTAAGATATTCGTCAACTCGTCGGCATGAACATCCTTATGCTGCTTGCTGCCTCGGTTCGAAGATTGAGCATCCTTATTCCCGCCCTTTTGGTCTTTCTTCTGTCTAAATTGTCGAAGCTGGTACGCAACAAAACAGCAGAAAAATTAAAAAGAAACCACAAAATCAATAACTCCGACGACACGGATGAAAATAAACAACTACAACCAACGACGATAACAAAAAGAAAAACGAACAAAAAAAAAAAAACCTTTTTGCGGCCAGCGGCGAGGTGATCCGATTTCTTGCTTTTATCCATGGAATCAGCAAGGAGCAGTCGCAAACCAAACGACGTTGCGGAGATCAACTCTGCCTCAGAGGCATCTGAATTCTCGGAGCGACGGACCTTAGAGCGATCAAATCGCTCCAGTTGAGGGGCCGGATGCGAACCCTACGATCTTTCAAATAAAGGGAAAAAATGTTCAAAACCGCAATCGAACGAGACAACATTCTCATCAGTGTTCGAAATCTGGGACTCGTATTAATCGCACCTTCGTTTCCTTATCAGGCGACAGTAGAGTTCTTCTTCTTCTTCGTCTTCGGGTTCGGTTGCTGGCGTCGTTGGTCCGATCGCGTTTCTAAATTAAATCTTGCGGACTCAGGATCAGATATCGAGCGGTTGTTTCGATCCGATATAGAAGGATCCGATACCGGCCGATTTATTTATTAAAATATTCACTCAACAGTCAATGTCACTAATTCAATAAATAAATATATATATATATATATATAACTCGTCCTGATAGAATATTTGGTACGCTTGTAAAGATTCCGAAGATCCAAAATATAAATAATGATATTTTTATTTTTTTTATTTTTTTATTTTTTATTTTTTAAAAAAAATCTATAATTTAAGAATTAGATTATAATATTAAATATATAAAAAATTTTAAAATAAAAAATTAGATGATCACTAGATGTGTAGATTGTTATCTTGCACTTCTTATGCAGCATACCGTAAATAATTAAATTTTTTAATTTAAAAAATATATATATTTAATACTATAATATAATTATAAAAATATGAAATGATTTATCATAAATCAAAAATAAAAAAATATAATATACGTGTGTGTGATAATTTAAAAAAATATAAGACAGAATGATCTTAATTGCAGAGGCAAAAATTAACTTGTTTTTATTATTGTCAAAAGATTACCTATAATAAATTAATATATATATATATATATATATCTAATTACCACTCCATTATTATTTTTATTTTAAAAATATTTGTATTTCAATTTTATTATAATAATTATAATTATAACACAATAATATATTAAAATAATAGAGCGCAGATCGTTGGTTTCCCCTCGTATCTCAATCTGAAAGTTATTGGATTACGTGAGTGAGCCCTATTTTACGGTTTTCATTATAACAATATCCTATTTTTTAAAAATATAAAAAATAGATCCTATCTTATTTTTCAATCAAAAAATATTTTTATTCTATTATTATTTTAAATTTAAACTACTATAATGTCTAGTAATTTAATTAAAATTAATACAAAGTTTTGATAAAGCTACAATCATAAATAATTTTAATCAAATTACTTAATATAATAATAATTGAGCAAAAATTAAAAGAACTAAATAGTTAAAAGCGTCCCTTTTTAATCTATTATTAAAAGGATATCGCATCTGCATCAATATATTTTTATTTTCGAAACTATTTATATTTAGTATGGGTTTATAGCTAGTGTTGGTGTAGGAAGCATCAAGATCGAATATATATTTCGATATTAATAAAGATTTAAGGTTAAGTATTGTTTGTCAACTAATGAACTAATCTAAGTGTACAGGTAGCACAATAGCTAAGTTCTAACTGTAAGTTAGGCAATAAAAGTCCTAACTATAGGCTAGGCAAAGAAGTCCTAGTTAAAAGGACTGGGCATAAGTCTTAGCAGATCGAGAACACCAAGTGGAGGCACTTGATGAGATCTAGAGGACCAAGACCGAGTTAGACTAGAGATTGAGGGTTAGAAGATCGGATGTTGAGCAGAAAGTCCAAACAAATCTAAAGGATCAGATATTTGACAGATAGGTAAAATCTCCTGAGAGGAGTAAATGAAACTGCATTCCCGTAGAAGGAAATAGTATGCGTCAATCTGATCTAAAATTTCACTAGAAATACAGAGACAGAAATACAGTAGAGACAGGGACGCATTTACAATGGTCTCTGTATCGTGTTTGGTAATACAGAGACAGGGACACTGTTGGCCGGAATTCGGCCGGATTCCGGTCGAATCGGGGTCGGAGTCCGGCCGCGGTCGACGCGCCGACGCCGGGCGCGTCGACCGCGGTCTTACTCCGATCCCGATTCGGCCGAAATCCGACCGGAATCCGGCCAAATTCCGACCAACAGTGGCTGGGGCGCGCCGGGCTCTGTTTTTGGTCGGATTCCGGCCGGATTTCTGCCACAATCCGATCGGAATCCGACGTCGGCCGGAGCGCCGGCGAGTTGCGTGTCCAACGCGCCCGGCCTGGCGGCCGGCAGTGACCGGACGGCGGCGCGACGGTGCCGGAAGCGGAGATGGGTAGTTTTTGTCTCCGTCTCCGTTTCAGTGTCCCCATTTTTACAGTGGACAGAAATGGAGACAAAGACGGAGACAGAAATCCTATTTCTGTATCTGTCTCTCAAAACCAAACGGGGACAGAGACAAAAATTTCTACTCTGTCTCTGTATTTGTGTCCCTGTCTCTGAAACCAAACGCTACCTAAAAGTCAAGACCAGATAGTTGTAAAACTATCACAACTTAATTTCTTACATTATGCTTGTATTTTTCTAACTCTGTGATATAGAAAAGTAAGCTTAAAGGAAAATCGGAAGAAAAAGTTCTGGGCATTGCTATCTAATCCAAGCGCCCGAAAAAGATTGTTTCGGATCAGCGAGATAGATGAGGTGACAAGTTCTGATTGGCTGGGACACCTCAGCATCTAAATGCCTAAAAAAAATTCAAGGGCCCGGGGATGGATAAGTCACGATCAGATACGTACGCTTTACCAACTCTGGCCACGTCAATAGTCCAGACACTCAGATATGGACAGAATAACGGTGATAGGGGGATCCAATTGGATCAAATTAGATCGGACTAGGTTGCCTTGAAGGGGCTCCAGGTGCTCGGAATGACTAATAAAAAAAGACCTCGATCAACAACTCAGATAATATAATTTTCTACCACCTCATATTTTTGTTGTGCTTTAAAATTCTGATACTACACCGATAAGCTGCTCCGACAATCGTGTTGAAGCTTTAACTTCTTGTCAGTAACTTTTTATTATTTTATTTTCATCTTTCGTACTTGTTTTTAATAGGATAGGTAAATTTGTTACCGATACTCATCTTTTATAAAAGACGAAATCTTCATCTTCTTTAAGAAGGAGGATATTAGTGGATTGTCTATTGGAAATGGTCAATGACTACAAACTTTGGAATAGCAGCTGCAGGCTGTGAACCAAATAATAATAAAATTATTCTTTGTCATTCTTGTTCTTATTTTCTTCATTTTATTTTCCACTGCATCTTTGAAAAGAGAAAAGTGAAAAAGCAAAAAAGCGTTATTCACCCCTCTAGCACGCTTAATAATCCTACACATAGCTGCTAAAACATAGATACTTCAATTCTAATCAACACAAATAATATTGTATTATAACGACTATAATTTATAACTTTTGTAATAAAGACACTTCATCTCTAATCAATATTGATCAACATAAATTAATATTATATTATAACAGTGGTTGTATTTCGTAGTTGTTACACTTGCGTAGCAATTATAATTAATTGAGTAGTAGTTATGATTTTGTAATTATTATAATAATATTAAAAATAAAAATAATTTTATAAAGTAAAATGGGCAGAAGTGAAATCAAACTTTCTTTTGGTAACTTAAGAAAAGTTATTACAAAATCTGAATCCTCTTTTTGACAATGAAACATACATCTTCCTTTACCTTCTCCGATCCTTGTAATAGATAGCTGTTGGATCGGAGAGATGTCAGTGCTAATTGATGCGGACATTCCTCCAATTCACATGTCGCATCAGAAAAAGTGACATCCAAACAAATTAAGGCTTCCGATTGTTAATTAATAATAATGTAGCTGAGTTGATACTCAAGTCATAAAATTGAATTGAAGAATTGTATCAATGAAAAAGACTTCCAATCTCTAACCTCATTTCTGACACCCAAACCTCATTTTCATCAATGTTGTTTGAAGGAGGCCATTTTATTCAGTTTGCAGTATCACATTTTGATTCTTCAATGGATCCCATTCACCCATTGGCCATGGAGTTAGAATATTACTACTGAGTGTGCTTTCTCAGGTTGAGGAAGAATGTGACTGCATTTGTAGTCAAAATACAATGATCAAACACGTTAACTTAACACGTTGTTAAAATGCATCATATATATCCATACATTGAAAGTTAACAAAACAATTTGAAATTTTGATTATGTAATGTAACAACTTTACTTAAAATTATTTGTTTTTTTTTCAAATATATTTTAATTAAATTTATATAAATATGTTGAAATTTAACCATAATTTTAAAATGACAAAAGCACTCTTTTTAATATCAATTCATCCTAAAACATCTTAAACAAGTCATAATTTAGTGAAGAACATGGCTTGAAACCATCCTTGTTATAACAAGTCCTCCATTTGCACGGTGACTTCTCACGACAGGTCTCTTTCTTTTTCCACATGTAGGACACCAATACTTCTTAAGAGTCCCCTAAAAAAGTTGTCTGTAGGTCTCTCTTGGAGTACAATGCAATGGTAAACGGTAAAGTAGGATAATCATATAATCAAGATAAGTCTGTCATGCTCAAACTATTAGTCAGATTTGTCTAGTGATCGATCTGAAATCGAATCGTCCACTTCTAAAATTAATCGGGTCATAAAAATTATATATATAAAGCCCCCATCACATGGCTTCTGCTTCTTGCTTTGTAATGGGAAATTAATGGGTGTGCATGAAATTTAGGGCACCCTAAAAGGCTCCGTGGTTTCACGGGGTTTGCAGTGGTCAGGAATGGCTCTATCCCAAATATGTTGGAAACAGTTTCATGTGGGGGGAAACTCTTGCCTGCTCATTCCCAGAGGAATCAATGGGTGGGTTTTGTTTGGTTCGAAATCTAACCAAAATGTTTTGATTCAATTTTTGGTTATCTTACTATTGTGCAATCTTGTTATCTTACTTAATAAAAATAAAAATATCAATATAAAAAGGTGCCTCTTATTTTAGTCGTAGTAAAAAAAATATCCTATGTCTAAAAAAACATCAAAGATTTATACTTCATATCTTTAAATAGAGTCTAAGCTCAAATTTTATAATATTAAAATTTATTTAATAAAATAATCGAATTAAAATAAGTCGAATATAAATGAATCGACTTGTTGAAATACTTATTCAAATTTGACTTGATTTTTTTTATGAACTTGATCTTGGTTCATTTAGATGTTATCGAGCTCTCAATTCAAGTTTATTTGAAATTTTTACATTTTAAATTTATTTGGTTGATTATTAAATTTAATAATAAAAGTTTATTTATTCATTTTAAAAGTTTCTTTGTTTATTTAGTATATTTATAAAATTTTTATTGATGAATATGATAGAGTTGTCAAACGGGCTAATTCATGGCTGGATGGGTCAACTCATCAAAAATCCATCATATGTCAGGGCGGGACGGGCTGACCCACTAATTTGGTGGGCTAAGAAATCTCCAACCCAAGGCGGGTTGCAGGTTAGGGGCCAAACCACGGACCTGTCAAAAAAGAAAAAATATAGAAAATATTAAAATTTTTAATTTTGGATTATATTTTAAATGGATCAAGTTAAAATTTTAAGTTTGGATTACGATTTAGATGGGTTAAGCCCACTAGTCCATTGAGTTTTCTATTTTAATTTTAAATTTTAAAGAAAAATAAATAAATTTTCTCAACCCGCAAGCCAACTCAAACCCGTTTCGGGCTGACCCACGCAGGTCGCGGGCCTAGGTGGGTCGACTCACTTGAACTCACTTTAAAATGGATTGATAAAATTTTAATCCAACCCATATAAATTATTTAGCAGGGCGGACCAACCCGACGGACCCAACCCAAATTGGTAGTTCTAGAACATGATGTTGGATTTAATCTCTTAAGGTGAACTTAATTATAATTTGTATATGCGAATACGAACCGAATCCATGTAAGTAATCTAACTAATTGAGTTTCAGATTATCGGATGTAGATTAAATATGTAGAACTCATTAGCCGATCCGTTGTTATCTATGGGCTGATAATGGATCATATTTTTATATATAGGATTGGTCACTGAGGGTTTAGGGTTTATTGATATTTTTGTTTCGTTCCCCATTGACGAAGGTTTTGCGGCGCTGTCACCCTAATTCCTTTGAAAGATTATCATCTTGTTTCCACTTCATCTTTTTCCATAGAGATTTAGCAGTTGACGCTGCAGGACAAGGATAATGGCTTGCCAATCAAGTTCGTTGTCGTTGTTTATGTTTTTTTATTTTGTTATGTCATGTTTCGATGAAACTAGATTTTCATGCTTTATGATTGGTTTGTTTTCTCTCTAATTCTATTTTGGTTCATTAAATTCATGTGGTTAGGGAATTTAAAATTTTTTCAAATGGTATCAGAGCTAAGTTTCTATTTTATCGTGTTTTATGATTTAAAGTTGATTTTTTCGTTGATCTGTTAATTTCATGCTAGTTACTGTTTTAATAATATTCAATCGTCGAAACAATCTATAAAAAGAAAACCTACGAAGGCTTGGTTTTCTAAGTTTTCATGAAAGATCATGAAAAAAAACCCGTCGCTTTCTTCTAAGAGAACCATTGCATTTGATCCTTTTTTAGTCAGATATGTTTTAGGTTAAATTGCGATGGTGTAATCAATTGCCTTGGTCAGGCAATCGATTACTAAGCCTAAATTAGCGAACAGAAACATTCAAAATCGATTGATGTGATCGATCAGTTGACACCAATCGATTATATTGATTCGCAATCGATTGACTTAACAGAATCGAATACGGGATCGTTTTTTAATTAGCTACTGGTTCGATTGTTGTCACCAATCGATTGATGATCTTGAGGTTGAACACAGTAGCGTTTGAAATTAATCAACACAATCGATTAACACTACCAATCGACTGACAATCTTGTCAATTGGTTGACATCCTTAACATTGTGACAAAATCAATTTTAATCGGTTACCTAATTTGATTGCTTTTAATAATCAATTTAAGTGATCGATTGATAACCACCAATCGATTGTCATGAATCAATAATCGATTGATGAGTTAGATGTCAAATATATAAAGTTTTGTGATCGATTAGCGAGATCAATTGGTTGACACCAATCAATTGACATTCATCATCAATTGATTGATGATCTTTAAGTTACAAATAGTAGCTAGGCTTTCAAATCAATTGAGGTAATCGATTGAGTGATACCCATCAATTGCCATATGGTATCAATCGATTGATAAATCTAATAATTTGAGCTATTAAGGTTTATCAAGTGCTTATTTATTCGGTTAAAGTTCCTAGGGTCTTCTTAGGTTTATCTACGCATGTGTTACTAAATTAAACTATTGTGTCGGCCCAAAGGAAGACACATTAATAGGTTTAATGCATTTTGTATCAGTAGACGTATATCTATGCTAAAAGTAATTAATCTAAAGGAAAATTACTTTTATGCCAGATATATATGTTCAAGGTAGTTTA
>NW_027431373.1:0-10266 GCF_044706935.1 Curcuma longa | reverse complement strand
CTCAATTGGAGCTGTCAAACGGGTCAACTCATAGCGAGGTGGGCTAACTCATGACGGGCCCATCATTTGATGGGGCGGGACGGGTTAATCCCACCAATTTGGTGGGTTGGGAAATCTCCAGATTTAACTCAAGGCGGGCCGCGTTAGGCAGGCCGATCCGGGGCCTATTAAAAAAATATTAAAAATTTTAAGTTTGAAGTATAATTTAAATTGATTAAGTTGAAAGTTTTAACTTTGAATTATACTTTTTAAGTTTAAATTGTATTTTAAATAGATGAAATCACTAATTCATTAAGTTTTATACTTTAATTTTAAAACTTAAAATAAATAAATAAACTTTCTCAACCCGCAGGCCAACCCCAGATCCGCCGCGGGCCAACCCACGCGGGTCGCGGGCCTAGACGGCCGGTCCCCCCTCAACTCATCTAAAATGGATTGATAAAAGTTCAACCCAATCCGCCTAAATTACATGACGAACACGCCAAATTCAACGAGGCCTAACCCAACTTGACGGCTATAGAGTCAATGGCCTAAAAATCGTACTAAACGGGTCTCTACATCTGCTAGGGTGGTCTCGATTCTGTCTGACAGACGCAAAATTTATTTTTTCTATAATATTTTTTTAATATAAACTCAAAATGAAAAATCACGATATAAGAAAACTTATCCGAGATGAAGAATCTAGTTTCAGTGAGAGCTTGTCATAGAATCAATGCTATTTTAGAGAAGATTCTGCCTCCTACACTCACAGAAAGTGTTTGTGATGAAGTATTTCTCCAGAAAAAGGAAGATGCTTCACTCAAATATGCTTCATAAGTAGAGAACAAGAATGAAAACTACATCCGAGAGATGATGGCCCTGATAGGGGAACTAGTGAATGTCATTGCATCGAGAGATGAGGAAATCAGCTCGCTGAGAGAACAATTGGCGTCTCTAAAGGCAAGGTTTGATCTTTGTCAAGTTGCTTCATATGTTGACTCTTGTCACAGTGAGTTGATGATCTCAAACACTGCAACTATTGTGAAAGATTCTGAGATGTCTCGATCTACTCGGCAAAGAGATTCATCTGTCAGTGGCATTAGTGTAGAATATGTCTACTTCTGAAGACATATTCTACACTAAAGCGAGATGGGATTTCAAGAGGAGATATCAAGTGTTGTGAGCAAAAGTTCAACATCTGAAGGAGCATTGTTTACTCCTCACGAAGCTGCAAGGTTACAAAGTGAAGTGATGAACATGAAGCAGGTGAGCAGTAAGGCTTCAAGCCACCTGCTGGTGGGACTTGATCAAATCAAGGGGGTCCAATCTGAAATTGAGAGGCAGTTGGCTAAGTTGTATGAGACCTTCCAAATATTTATATCAAGAGGCAAACATGATCCGAACAAGGAAGGAGTACCACTGAGTGCCTTCCTTTATGGTTTCAAACCCAAAAAATCATCGATATTTTCACGCATTCTACCTATTTTCCAGAAACAAAAGGCTAAAGCTCACAGTCGGGTAGGTTGAACATAATTTGAATAGCTTCAATCTGTAACTAGTTTCTAGTGTGTAAACTTGTGGATTTATTTTTTAAACAGGTCTAGGTTGATTCACTCATTTCAAGTTGGATGATGTGGATGCCATCTCATGAAGGCTGTTCAGGGACAGATTCATCTCTTGCTGAAATGTGTACCAAGGTTCAGATTTTGGAATCTCATATCGATGATCAATGAATCTTTGGAAGGATAAATGCATTTATCATTTGAACACTGATCTTTCATTTACTCTTTGTACGTGAATAAACCAGAAACACTTTTCCTTCTCAATCAACATTATCCTTCATGATACCTGAACAATATATTCCGATGCATATAAATGCTCTCCAATTCCGAAGATTTCTTGTGATCGATTTGGTTAAAAGCATATCAGCTGTATAAATGGAAAAAAAAAAACAAAATGAAATTGGTAAGTCAGTGTATCATCCTCGTGTTCTTGTGCTAGGAGGATGGAGATATATAGCCATTCCGTAGCTATTTCAAAATGTAAGGGGTCGTTTGGTTTGGAAAATATTTTCTATTTTCTATTTTCCATTTTCTATTTCTAGTTTTCTATTTTCTGTTTCAGTTTTTAGAAAACAGAAAATGTGTTTTGGTATGATATGCTGATTTCTATTTTCTAGAAAAGAAAATTGGAAAATGCGTTTGGTTTGTTAATATAAAAAATTATAAATAAAATAATTTTTTTTCTATCTTATTCATGTAAAAGAAAAAAAAAATCATACAAGAAAGGGATGATAAAAAGATGATAAAAATCATACAAAATCCATATATATAATGGGAATAAAGGAATATAAAAAGGCAAGTAATTGAAACAAAATTTAAGAATTGAAGGAAGATGCAATGGAGATTTTGCTGAAGTAGGAACTAGACTTTGGAAGCTTAAAAAAGATGGTCTCAAAGGAAGATGCAAAGGGAAAGCGAGGTAGTCTCACAAGCACATACAACACCTGAACAATATTTCTTCGTTGGTGCTTATTGAAACTGAGGTGTTATGATGTAAGTGAAAGATGAGAGCTAGCTTCAAATGTTTACTTTCACCATGCTCATTCATAACTGCTGCTAACGCTTCAGTCTAATCTACACTGATCTTGTTACTGAATGTAAATGTTGTTCTGTAGAATAACCAGATTAGACCAAAATTACAGCAACAAAATTAAAGTTCATATAAGAAAGTCGACTGATCTGTCATTATATCGAAAGAGCAGCTGCTCAGAGAAGAAGGAAGATGTACTGCACTTTGATCATCCCTGCAAAGATTTGACAATGATTTTATGTTAAACTAATTACAATTACGACACCCATAATAAACCATTGTAGAAATTAGGTGCAATAACTACTTCAGCAAGATCACGGTGGGGAGGAGGAAGAGGAGAGGAGGAGCACGCGACAGGAGCGTGCGGCGGGAGAGGAAGAGGAGGAGCCGCGCCGGAGGAGGAGCGCATAGCAGGGGAGAGGAGGAAGAGGAGAGGAGAAGGAGAAGCAGAGGAGCGACAGCCGCGCCGGAGGAGGAGCGCACAGCAGCGAGAGTACCGCAGGTGCGACGGGAGAGGAAGAGGAGAAGCCGCGCCGGAGGAGGAGCGCAGGGGAGGAGGAAGAGGAAGAGGAGAGCACGCAGATTTTGGTGAGCACGCAGAGGAGCGCAGCGGCGGGAGAAAGTCCGCGATGGGGAAGCTCGCGATTTTGGGTTCCGGTCGCGATTTTAGGAGGAAAATACCGCATTTTCTATTTTCTACCGCCTTTTCCCATTCTCTAATTTGATGGAAAACGATGTTTCATCGTTTTCTATTTCCTTAGGAAACAAATTTTCATTTTCCAAAAAATGAAAATGAAAATACAAACCAAACATTTATTTCTAAAAATTAAGAAAATGAAAATGAAAATAGACCCTTGAAAATACAAACCAAACGCAGCCTAATTCTTTTGATTCTATTCATACTCTGCTTCAAATCATTTAAACCTCTTAAGAGGTCTGCCTTTATAAAGGGACGGAACCAAATCATTTAAACCGGGGCGAACAAAGTGAATCACAACCGTTCGAATAATGACAAACGTGATGTCGGGTCTTCTCCATCCAACGGCCACAATTTCGCTACCAGAACCTTCTTCCTCGATCGTCGATAAAGCCATCAAGCAGAGAACCCTCTTCCTGTATCGTGTCGATAAATCCAGCAAGCAGAGAACCTTCTTCCTTTATTGTCTATGAAACCATCAAGCAGACCTGCGTGATCAGCTTTCCTTGGTTTTTTGCCTCTCTTTATCCTTCGGCGCTTACGCTTCGTTGTCGATGTTTCCGAGACGGGGGCAAGGCGAGAGGAAGAAGTTCGGCGGACTCGTCGCCGAGGAGAACTGCGGCCCGTCGATGCTCCGCCTCGCATAGGTGAAATCCCATCTCGCTTTGATGTCGTGTTGTTGCGTAGATCCTTGAAGGACGGTGATGTCGTGATGTCGCTTTTAGTCCCACATTCGTTGTTTGTGCAGCAATTGAGAAATTTATTTATGAGGCGGTGGCGAGTTCAGGCATGACCTTACTTGAACAGGATCTGTTCTATAGGTTGTACCACTGAATCCTTGAGTGTTAAGGAGACAGGCAACACAATCTGGATGATGACGTAAGGATTCGAGATCAGAGCGTGATTAACGGCTCAGATTCTCTGGGGTCGGTGGCTGTAGAGGATCGTTCTCAGCAGATCTCTACACCTGCTGGGGTGATCTCGAGTCTGTCTGACAGACGTAAAAATTATTTTTTCTTTTTAAATAAGCGATATAATAATTTTTTTAATATAAAAATCAAAATGAAAATCAGGAAAGCAGTTAATAATTTACTATTTAGTTTCATTCAAGGATAAACAAACTGTGATATGCTATTATTTGTGGCCCAGACTGAATGCTAAACATGTGTTAAGCGAGGTGGCCCATGGTCTGGCATTGGCTTAAACATGCTGGGACTGATGCAGAACCTGTTCGCCTGTGCTGGGTGGCATTGTGCTTGCCTTTGTTTTGAGCTCAATCCAGCCAGCTCTCAGGTTTTGCTGAACACAGCACGGACCTTACTTCCTTCTGGCATAGCCCTTTGCTGGGAGAGGCCCAGCTTGTGTAGGCCATAGTCTAAGCCCTTTGGTCAGGCCTGGTGCTTCAGCTCATGCTGGACTGGATTCGCAACATGGGCGGGTTTAGCTGCCCCAGCTGACGGTCTTGGCAGTGTTGACACCCCCAGTAAAGATGTATAGATTATCTTTTTGGCTATTGGTCAAAGTGCAACGTATCTCTGCTTCACGCATTAAGACTTAAAATGTAATATTATTTCATTCGTTTTGATTCCATAATGAATTCAATTCAACCAAATTATCTTTTATTTCCTTGCAAAACTGGTGGAAGTGTTGGGAGATGAAGTTTAAGCATACAATAAAGTAATATTATTTCATTTGTTTTGATTTCATCTAAGTAAACAAGATAAAAGAAATAGCCCTTTTCATGGAAACTATTAAGAGTAACATGACTTGGTATCTGAAGGTTAGGCTTCATAAGAGACGCATGAAAAATAAGCTATAAAATTTGAATAGTTAAATATGACAAGCAGGAATGTCAGTTGAAATAAGTGCACTAATAATAATACTGGTAGAAACAATGTGCAGACTGCAAATAAGCAAACAAAGGTAAATCTCTCTTATAGCTTTGCCATCAATGCCATAGATTATTTCCTAAGTTTATTAACTAGTTTGTCTCTAAATTATTTATGTAATTAGTTGCAGGAAGTATACTTGATGTTTTAAAGGTCACTGTTACCTCCTCCAGGAGCTTCTATCTCTTGTACTTAATATTTAATCTCAATCTTGACAGCATTTCTTTCTCTAATCAAGTGTTGCCATTCATATTTACAGATTGGGCTGATTATTTTTTTTTAATGTTAGTATCATTAGTTGTTCCTTGCGATCCTTCCCTTTGTGATTGACATTGCTATTTCATTTTGTTGAGCAATTTTGACGAATTGTTAAAATGTTTTATCTTAAGACAATTATGCTTTATTTACACCTTTCCTTTCCTTTTCAGCTGGAAAGTCTAACTGTAGAACTTTTACATTGCATCTCATGTATTGTTTATTTCAAAAGCTTGCCACTTGTGTGTGGTATCAGTGTCATCTCAAGATTCCTTCTGCCTTCTGAAAATTGTTAATTTTTCATCAAAATTCTGCAGGTTCTGATCACCTCAGGGATGTATTTGGGCACATGGGCCTCAGTGATCAGGACATCGTTGCACTGTCTGGTGGTCACACATTGGTAACCTTGCTTTCTGATAATTATCGCTATCGTCACGTATTCTTCTTATCATCTTCTATATCTTTGTCTCACTTCATGTAGGGAAGGTGCCACAAGGAGAGATCTGGCTTCGAAGGGGCTTGGACATCCAATCCTCTCATCTTCCACAACTCTTACTTCACGTAAGCTTGTTAAGTACTGAGAAAGCAAGTCGGTCGGGGGCAGCTATGTTGGATAATCTTCTCCGGCAGGCTTCATGGGGAAAGAGAAGGTTCATATCAACATTGTGGTCATCGGCCATGTCGACTCCGGGAAGTCGACCACCACCGGCCATCTCATCTACAAGCTGGGCGGCATCGACAAGCGCGTGATCGAGCGGTTCGAAAAGGAGGCCGCCGAGATGAATAAGAGGTCGTTCAAGTACGCCTGGGTGCTCGACAAGCTCAAGGCCGAGCGCGAAAGAGGAATCACCATCGACATTGCCCTCTGGAAATTCGAGACCATCAAATACTACTGCACCGTCATCGACGCCCCCAGCCACCACGACTTCATCAAGAACATGATCACCGGAACCTCCCAGGCCGACTGCGCTGTTCTCATCATCGATTCCACCACCGGCGGCTTCGAAGCTGGCATCTCCAACGACGACCAGACCCGCGAGCACGCTCTGCTCGCATTCACTCTGGGAGTCAAACAGATGATTTGCTGCTGTAACAAGGTAAAACGTTTCTATCCTCCATTATATGGATCCTCGAGCTCAATCCTTTGCTATATCTATCTAATGATCGATCTATCTATCTAGATGGATGCGACGATGCCAAAATATTCAAAGGCGCGATACGATGAAATCGTGCAGGAGGTTTCTTCTTGCCTCAAGAAGGTCGGATACAACCCGGACAAGATTCCCTTCGTTCCCATCTCTGGCTTTGAGGGCGACAACATGATCGAGAGGTCCACCAACCTCGACTGGTACAAGGGTCCGATGCTGCTCGATGCTCTGTATTTGATCAGCGAGCCGAAGAGACCCTCGGACAATCCCCTCCGGCTTCCACTTCAGGATGTGTACAAGATCGATCGGAGGCATTGGCACTGTGCCAGTTGGGCGCATCGAGACTGGTGTTCTTAAGCCTGGCTTGGTCGTCACCTTTGGCCCTACTGGGCTCACGACCGAAGTCAAGTCGGTCGAGATGCACCATGAAGCTCTCCAGGAAGCCCTCCCCGGCAACAATGTCAGCTTCAATGTGAAGAATGTTGCTGTCAAGGATCTGAAGAGAGGCTTTGTTGCATCCAATTCTAAGGATGACCCTGCCAAGGAGGCTGCCACCTTCACTTCTCAGGTCATCATCATGAACCATCTTGGTCAGATTGGCAACGGCTACGCTCCCGTGCTCGATTGCCACACCTCCCACATCACAGTCTAAGTTCGCCGAGATTCTAACGAAGATCGACAGGCGATCAGGCAAGGAGCTCGAGAAGGAGCCCAAGTTCCTTAAGAACGGCGACGCTGGCTTAGTGAAGATGATCCCCACCAAGCCCATGGTCGTGGAGACATTCTCCGAGTACCCTCCTCTTGGTCGTTTCGCGGTGAGGGGCATGCGCCAGACTGTTGCCGTCGGAGTGATCAAGAGCGTCAAGAAGGAACCTACTGGTGCCAAGATTACCAAGGCTGCTGCCAAGAAGAAGAGAAGTGAAGTGAATCTTCTCGTTGATTAGAAGAATCGATCAGTTGCAACAGCTAAGAACAAGTATCATGGTTTGGTGCTGTTGATTATTTGATTGTTGTTGGTCAGTGAGGTTGGATCTTTGTGGGCTTCAGTAGTTCTTAGGTTTGTGCTTCTCCTGGGCTCTGCCGATTACTTTTGCATTGTGTCGATCTGCTGCACTAGTTTTAATGGGATCAATGGCATGCTTTCGGTTTGATTGAAAACTCTTTTTAAGCTCTTTATCCCAATTTTATCGATATTCTATCATGAGCCGCCGAAGTGATTCTAGATATATGAATTGAAAAATGGGTACAAATATCAAATTGTGGAATCATTAGCAGGACTGGTTCTCATATACATTCGAGGCATGATTGAATTGGTCAAGGACTCAAGGTTAGCGTGGGATATATTTTTTCAATTGGTAAGAATTGAATATGATATCTCTCGTAGTAGTTAATTATGATTTTTTGATTTACTTTTTCACAGTATGAGATCTTGTCGGATTGTTGGGATGATAGATTTTATTTTTTATTATAAATAATTCAAATTTCACTTTGGACATTTTAAGTGTGTTGTGGTGTTTGAATTACTCGTGATTTAGATTGTGTTGACGTATTTGAATTACTTGTAAGTTATTTTAGTTGTATTGGGAAATTTTTATGAAACTGAGTCTAAGATTCATATTTATTTGTGTTTTTTAAATTTATTTTGATAGTAGATGAAAAAAATTTTATGGAACTAAATCGGTTGATGAAAAATTTTTATGAAGTCAATCACTTTAATATTAATGGTTGGAAGAGTTCCATATTTATAAAAATAAAATAAAAAGGATATTAAAAAAAAGCTTCTTGTAGTAATTTTCAATTGGGTTTAATCTGTTAAATCTAAAACAACATGAGATATCTAATTACAAAGTAAATGCAGCGGAAAAGGATCAAGTTTTTACCTTCTGCCATCGAGTCCATAGACGATTACAAGGTTGTAAAAATCTGATGTTTCTGGCCCTTTGCTCTACAAAAATTAGATGGTGTAATTTCGCTCTCGAAGAAGTCTTTTGGAGCAGGGACCAGGGAACAAATTTATATCATATATATTACTCTCCAAAAACTCTACCATCATCAAATAATTTTGAAAGAGACAGAGTCATGGGTGGAGGCATGGAGTCATGGGTGGTGATGGTTTTGAAACTTCCAAATACATGGACCACTTGGTTGCTCCATGGCCAATGGAGTTAAAATAACCAACATTCTCCCACTTGGTCTATGTATATCCACCCACAATAACATATGGATCATGGCGACAGTTCCTCTAAATATAAGTATTACCTTCCATGTATCATAATATGTTACACCTGTCAATGTCAACTCCAAATAATTTAAAATAAACCCTATGTTTATTTGTGATCCAAATATAATGATATTTCTCAAAACAATAAGTATGTATACAACTCAAAAGAGAAATATCTAAATTGAATAAGAGTTTCATTAAAGAAATATTACATTATGGAACCAAGTCTCATTCGCACTACATGATCCTTGAAACTCTTTGGTGGCATGTCCTTAGTTAGAGGATCCGCGATCATCAATTCAGTACTAATGTGTTCAATAACCACTTTCTTTTATTTAACACGCTCTCTTATGGCTAAGTACTTAATGTTGATATGTTTACTACGACTATCACTTCTATGGTTCTTAGCCATAAATACAACAGCTGAATTATTACAATACAATGTCAGAGAGTTGGAAATAGAGTCCACAACTCTAAGCCTAGATATGAAACTCTTCAACCATACACCATGCAAAGTTGCTTCAAAACAAGAGATGAACTCAGCCTTCATAGTAGAAGTAGCAGTCAAGGTCTGCTTCACACTTTTCCATGACACAACCCCATCGGCTAACATAAACACGTAATCACATGTTGATTTACGTGAATCAATACAGCCAACAAAGTCTGTGTCATTGTACCCAATTACTTCCAACTTCTCAGTCTGTCTATACATGAGTATGTAATCCTTGGTTCCTTGAAGGTATCTCATAACCTTCTTTGCATCCCGCCAGTGGTCAACACCTAGATTACTCTGATATCTCCCAAGCATTCCAACAACAAATGCAATGTCAGGCCTAGTACAGACCTGAGCATACACAAGGCTTCCAACAGCTGAAGCATATGGAATGATTTTCATCTGTTCCCGTTCGAACTCATTTTTAGAACACTGATTCAAATTGAATCTATCACCTTTCACAATGGGTGCTACACTTGGTGAACAATCTTTCATTCGAAATCTCTCTAGAACTTTATTGATATAGGTCTCTTGAGACAAACCTAAAATGCCTCTAGATCTATTTCTATGGATCTTTATGCCAATGACATAAGATGCATCACTCATATCCTTCATATCAAAGCTCTTTAAGAGAAACTGTTTCACCTCATATAGCAAACCCTTATCATTAGTTGCCAACAAAATATCATCCACATATAGCACAAGAAAATAAATCTTACTCCCACTGACCTTCTGGCATATACAAACATCCATAATATTTTCTTCAAAACCAAATGAAGTAATAACATCATGAAATTTTAAATACCATTGACGAGAGGCTTGTTTTAACCCATATATGGATTTATTCAGCTTACAAACTAGATTCTCACCGCTACTAGAGGAAAATCCTTCTGGTTGTTTCATATAAACCTCTTCCTCTAGATCACCATTGAGGAATGTTGTGTTCACATCCATCTGATGTAGCTCCAAATCAAAATGAGCTACCAATGCCA
>NW_027431372.1:0-7247 GCF_044706935.1 Curcuma longa | reverse complement strand
TATTGCAGACAAGCGGTGGAATAACCTATACCTGCAGGTGAAGTTTCGACTTTTTTTATCTTTGACTCAATTTGACAAGGTGTTACAGGAAGCAGAAAGGAGTATTTGTTGATGGGAAAGGAGATGGTTGAATCTCACATTATTCCTAGGTTAGTGGCTCCACTGATTGCAGACTTTAGTGATATTTTTCCCGAAGAGTTACCAATTCATGTGATATTTAGCATCGTATTGATCTGAAGCTGGGAACGACACTACTAAATAGATCACATTACAGGATGACCCCGTGTGAGCATGAAGAGTTGCGACAATAGGTTAAAGAACTATTGGTTAAGAGTTATATAAGGGAGAGTATGAGTTCGTGTGCGGTACCTGCTTTTTTGATATCAAAGAAGAATGGTTCTTGGCGTATGTGTGTGGACAACAAGGCTATCAATAAAATCGCTATCATGTATCGCTTCCTCATTCCTCATTTAAATGATTTTCTTGACTAGATTAGTGGATCAACTGTGTTTGATCAACTATGTTTACTAAACTGTATTTGAAGAGTTAATATTAGGCATGGAGATGAATAGAAAACAACTTTTAAGACTAGGGAGGGACTATATGAGTGGCTAGTGATGTCTTTTGATTTGTCCAATGCCCCAATTACTTTTATGCGTATGATGAATCAGTTATTGCGAACATTTATTAGTAGATTTGTTGTGATGTATTTTTATGATATTATGATATAGCGACTCCAGAAAAACATCTTCAACATGTGAGGGAGGTTTTAGTGTGTTGCGGAAGGAAAAATTTTATGTTGTAGTGAAGAAGCGTGTTTATGGCCCCCAAGTTGTTTTTTAAGATATGTGATTTCAAGAAAGGGTTTGGAGATCGACGAATCTAAGGTACAAGCAGTCAAAGATTGACCTACACCGACAACCTTAACAGAAGCAAGGAGTTTATGGTCTGACCTCGTTTTACAAGCGTTTCATTGCTTCGTTCAGTAGCATCATGACTCCTATAACAAATTGTATGAAGAGTAGCAGGTTTGAGTGGACTAATGGACCAAAGTTAACTTTTTGATTGATTAAAGAACGACTCACAACTGTGCCAATCTTAGTGATCCTAAATTTCTCATAATCTTTTGAGTTACACTCAGATGCTTCTAAAATTAGTATTGGCGCAGTACTCAATTAGAACAGCAGACCTATGGCATTTTTCAATAAGAAGTTATCTGAAGTAAAACTTAATTACAGCACTTATGATGTTGAGTTTTATGTCGTTGTGCAAGCAGTAAAGTATTGGCATCACTATTTGTTCCACAAGGAATTTATTTTGTGCATTCGTTGAGACACCTACACCAGCAAAACAAGATTTCACCCCACCATGCGAGATGGGTTGCTTATTTGGGGCAATTTACTTATGTGGTTAGACATAAAGTAGCGGTTGCTAATCGGGTGGCAAATGTTTTGAGTTGCAGGAGCAGCATACTATTTACGATGCAGGTCGTGGTGCCAGGGTTTGACTCTTTTTGTGATTTGCTTGCTACTGATCCATATTTTTCTATGATACTGCAAGATGTACAGGCCTAGTGGGATAAGGCTTCATTATTATAGTACTGCAAGATGTACAAGCTGGGAAAAAATAGAATTTTTATTACACAATGGGTTTTTATTTAAAGGCAATCAATTATGCATTCCAAATTGTAGTCTTTGCCTGTAGATAATCAAATAATTGCACAATGAGGGGCACATTAATAGGGATATAATATTGCACTTGTTCAGACTTACTACTTTTAACCTACTTTATGGCAAGAAATTGAGAAGTATGTACAATGATGCAAAATTTGTCAAGTCTCTAAGGGGGTTGCCACTAATGCAGGATTGTACATACCTTTATCGATCCCTTCTCAGCCTTGGGGTGATATTAGCATTGCTTTTGTACTGGATTTGTCACGCACCTAGCAAGGTAATGATTCCATCTTTGTAAAATGGCTCATTTTATTCCTTGCAAGAAAACTACAAATGTTATTAATGTGGCACAATTATTCTTTCAAATTTTTTTAGATAAGTAAAAATGTATTATATCCATGAAAAAGGTACAACTAGGATTAGGCAAGCTCAATTCATACACCAATATCCACCATCCCACATAACTAATGGCAAGCCATCACGCAACAACATCAATCATCCCACTTAGTTAGTGGATCCTCCCCTCAACCAGTGTGTGATCCGTCGGAGAAGATCCAAGAGCCTCCAAGGTTAATTAGCCTAGCTTGTAAAGCTAGACCGTCAACAGCCCCCCAAGGTTTATTCCTCCAATACTTTCACTCTCTTATTGATCTCTTTTCTTTCAATCATTTCATTTGCTTTCTTTAATTCTTTGACTTCATTTCAATTTCAATAAATTATTTTTGATTCATGCATACTATGTTTTTTATCGTGATGGAGAATTAGAAAACAAATAAGCCTATAGTAGTTAAATATTAAGTGTCATTGAGTGAGCTCCACTCTCATCCATGATTGTGAGAATTAGAGTTGATACTTCTATCATGTGAGATCACAACTTTCTTAATTTTTCAAATAAATTGAAATCACCATGTTTATTAATTATTATAGGGATTGAATTCATGATTGTCTCGATCTTTAGATGACCTTAGTTAATTACCTTTTATGATTTTTTAGGTATTGCTAGGGAAATTCTTAAGGAAATGAGTTTTGTTTTGTTTTTGTTTTGTTTACTTGCCTAAGACGTGTAAGAATAAGTAAGAGATATTTGATAACTACCATTTTAATACGATATTTTGACTCCTGTACTTGTGTTTTTGATCTATGCTTGTGTAATTTCGTATTCATGCTATATTTCGTGAGTTGAATTCGTTTGTAGGCTTTAATACAAATTATATCCTATTTGTGGTATTTTGGCTAACTATTTGAATGTGATCTTCGTAGGTGATCAAGGATCATGGACTCGAGTTAGATCAGACCAAATTTGGTGTCAAATCTAGGGCTAATTGAAAAGAATCAATCGAGGACTAATTTGGATCGTTCATCCAAGATCCAAGGAGAGCTGAGCCATCCATTATGATCTGGTCCATCCAGATTAAGAGAGGATAGATCATGACCTTTGATCTAGATCTAAACTTTTGGATCAGATTTAGAGCGACTACCACCGTTGGATCAAATCTGGAAAGATATTAGTTGTCCATTCAGATCTAGTTCATTTGAGATTGCTACAATGAGAGAAATCGCAAATTCAAGAAAAGTATAAAAAAGAGGATAGCGTGTGAATAGCCCATCATCTTCTTGATGGCGATCCAAATTCCATCACCGTCGGCCACCAAAGCTTGTTCACCATTATCCACCAAGGGTAAGGGCTTTTCCTTCCTCATCATCGACGTCCGGAGAAACAAGGGGATGCCCTATTTATTCTGATCACCATCACCGAGCTCCGTCGTATCCACCATAAGCCACCAAGCCTGAACTCCGATCAACTTCCATTCAACCACCACAATTCTCACCTCAAGAGGGATCATCGGAGCTTAAGGAATTTTCCTACTCACCGGAAGTCTCCAATTAAGGTATCTACTTCATCATCTTTACTGCCATCCACTGTCATCTACCACCGGGCACAATCCTTCAACCACTAGATCTATTAAGCTCGGGGATTCCCTGTTAACCGAACCCTAATTCTCCCTCTCCACTGCGTTGATCAACAACAACCCGTTCACCGAAGATCTGATCGGCCATCATGGTAGTTTTTCTTTCCTTTAGTTTCAGAAGAGCTTTCATCTTCACCACAAAAAGTCTGATTCAAGCTAAGGGGAGGCCCTAGCTCGATTTGTAAACTTCACTTTAATTGTCAAACCCCTTTCTTCAGCATTGTGTAGTTTAATTTCCAATTGATTCAATGTTTAGATGTTCATGTTTACACTTTGCTTTAGCTCTCTATTATGGATCTGATAGTTTCATAGGTTAGTATATTTTCATGCTTTCACTCATGTTTGATTGTTGTTCTTGGTTTGCTTCTTTCAAATCAGTAGTTTAGATTAATTTAAATTCCTTGTTTTCACTTGCACGAATCGAGTGTTTTTGTAGTTTAGCCATCTTGATTTCCTTTTTGGTGCAAATAGAATACATTTCATTAAATGCTTGGTGTACTTTAATTTGTTGCAACGTAGTTTAGATTAGATTAGGTTATCTTCCCTTATTAACTTATAGCTTAAACCTGAACCTAAAACCCCAATTCTGAATAAATCGATTCTAGAAATTATCATCCAGTCGTTACATTTGATGGGAGATGATCCGAGTTACCCTATACTGTATTAGTATAGGAAGGGGTTTTGGTATTTTATTTGTACCCATGTCACGACAAAATTAGAGAATATCAAAGGGCATTTTCATAATTAATCATACTAACTAGAATCGCAACTCCAAATTCTTTTCTTCGTCTTCTTCTCCAAGCACCAGGTCTTGTAATGTCTGAATCTTTAGCAATTGAAACACATAATGTGTTTTTTGTTCCTCCGAGCTCCTGGTATCGGTTGCTCCTTTGCCGCCGTGGTGTCATCTAAATCTTACAAATAGGGCATTTATTTTTATAGAGCCCTCTCTGCACTTAAAATAAATAATATGAAATTTAAAAATAGAAATTAAATTCCTACCTTCTCCCCCTCAACCCTAGTCTCTTTGCTCCTGTGGCGGTTAGTTCCATCCAAAGTCGATCTACTCTAATACCAATTGTATGATCGGTGGGATCAAAAGAGGGTGAATCTTGATTGCGTGCATTTGTTACTTTTCGTTCGCTCATTTCTATTAGGGTTAGTGCATAGGGGAAATATAAAAGAAACAATACAAAAGAACAAGCAAGATTTACTTGGTTCCTAACCCCTTAGGGTTGGTACTCCTAGGCCTTTGTATAGAAGGCGCTCGTCCACTAGTGGTTTCTTTTCCAGAACTTCTTCGAAGACGGAGAAACATGTCTTAATAGTTTTAGCACAAGTACAAAAAATATTAAGTAAACTTGTAAAATAAATACAAACAAACTCTCATCAAGCCGATCTGGAAGTCTTGAGGGCAGCACACCCCTTATGGAACTTACCCGATCTCATGAATAGAGAGCTTCAAGATCCTTCTGCGAGCACAGAGAATATAAGAAGTCATAGTAGAATTGTTGTCGATCTATGCTCCCAAGGCCTTCTTTAATAAGACTTTTTCGATCTATCGATAAGCCTTATTGGTATATCGATCATGGATAAAACTTGATCCAAAAGATCAAGCTCTTTGCGATCCGGTCTTATCGAGTTTATCGATCTTCCGATCCTTAGGATTGGTCTATCGAACCCAAGTGTCACATCATCAATCCGGTTACAGACCCGAACTCGATTAGTCAAACCCGATCCTTAGGATCTGTCTACCGAACTGGTTTGGATCTGGTTCGACCCGAGTCAAGTCTGATTCACTCCAGACTTGGCCTAGTTGCTTCTGATTTGTGTTTATCTATTTCCTCAGTCTTGTTTCTAGCTCCAAGTTTCTGCAAGGCAAGCATACAACAACATGCAACTTAGCATATTCCTGTAGTCCGTCTGACCTACTAGGCTTACCTAAGTTTTATTATGTAAGTCTGACCTACTAAACTTCATGCTTGGAGTTCCTCCAAGACTTCTCACCACCTAGAACTCACTCCCCACAATTTTCTTTTGTCAAGCATTCGGTCATCGTTAACTTGTTATAACCTACCATTGTCTAACCTTCAATTAAGACTAATTACTCAGTAGACTTCTCACCCTTGTCAGGCCTCCAGTCACCTTAACCCACTTGGACTTACCTTTGTCTAACCTCCAGTTAGAACTTTCCTTGCTAGTCATGACTTGACTAGATTTGGCTCACTTCCAAACATAATATCCTATTTGGATCAATCTTTGATCAAACTGACAAATATAGGTATATTATCAAACATCGAAATCTTTGAGGTTGATTGCACCAACAATTTCAGCCCATTCTAGGTGGTTTATTCGACTCAGCCTCGGAGTCATTTGTTAGCATTACCAAGCAAGACTGCAGGGGTTCATGGTTAATCAGTTGACTTTGTGAATTGCTTACAAGATGTACATAAAATAGTTCATGAGCATCTGTCCATCTCTAATTCCAAGTACAAGCACACTATATAGACCAAAAGCGCCAGCACTTAGAGTTTGATGTTGGAGATTTTGTGTGGGCAGTTTTAACTAAGGATCGTTTTACTACTGAGAATTACAACAAATTGTCAACCAAGATGATTGGTCCTGTCGAGATTGTTGAGAAGATAAACTCCAATGCCTATCGTTTGAAGCTACCTAGTTATATTCGCACTGTCGATGTTTTTATTGTGAAGCATTTGATTCCTTTCCATGGTGATTCTTCTGATAATGATGTAGCCAGCAATTCGAGAGCAAATTTTCTCTACCCTGAGGAGAATGATACGGAACAGCAGAGTAATCTTACAGAAGTCATAACTTTTGACTCAAGATAAACCACGGAGCATGCAAGGTATTACATTGAAGCTCGTTCAAAGATCTACAGTTGATTACCAAGTGAAATCCGTAATGACATAGTTTCAAGCCCAAAAATGTTATTTAAGGCCTTTTCAAAGGCCAGAACAAGTTTAGTCTTTTTTATTAATTTTTGCAAGATTAGGGTTTTGAGGTTATTTTCGTCTTTGCAAAGTTAGGGTTTTGAGCCTATTTAAACATTTGCTTAAGTTGTTATTCGATTTTTTTATCAATAATAATTCATCAACGCCGTTTCTTTTCCCAAGCAATGAGTTAATTTCTTCGTATTTTACGGAATCAACAGATTTAAAAAAATTATTTTCGATATTCGTAGTTGTATCAATGGGATCAATAGCTTACGCTGCTCACTACACAACCTGACTCGGCTATAAAACAATTAATTCAACCCTAAAAGCATCTAAGAAATATCTAATTATCCTCAATCAACCCCTCTAAATCCTAATTATATCTACTGAAGCGTAAATATGCTTTAGAGTATAACATCTCTTCATTATGATCATGTGTTAGTTTGCACTTTCTAGAGTGTTAAAGGTATTAGAATTATCGAAAAGCATAGCCTCCAGTGACAAGGAAATGTAGGAAAGGCTCCTAGGATAAAAGCTTCCCCAAGCACCCAGATACGTCCCAAACATCTTCACATGTTTTCTCCAATATTGGGCAAAAGCATTCTTGACTCCAAATAAGATAATTTTTTAAAAACTAATACTATAATCAT